>NW_009204965.1:38977-63752 GCF_000690835.1 Fulmarus glacialis
GCTGAGCTCTTTTCCCTGGGATCCAGTGACAGGACGCCTGGGAATGGTTCAAAGTTGCATCAGGGGAGGATCAGACTTGACATTAGGAAGCATTTCTTTACCGAGAGAGTGGTCAAACACTGGAACAGGCTTCCTAGAGAGGTGGTCAATGCCCCAAGGCTGTCAGTGTTTGAGAGGCATTTGGACAATACCCTTAATAACATGCTTTAACTTTTGGTCAGCCCTATATTGGTCAGGCAGTTGGACAAGGTTAGCATTGTAGGTCCCTTCCAACTAGAACTATTCTACTCCTATCCTATCCTACCCTATCCTATCCTATCCTATTCTATTCTATTCTAACAAATCTCCCAAGGTTCTCTTTTGCGATACTTCTTTTTTAGGTGTTCCTCTTTCATTCTCTTGGAAAGAAGTTCAATTGCTATATTCATTTGACTATTAGGTCAATATGATTAGATAGTATGTATTTTTAGGAAATATTATGTCTCCTTCATGCTTTCTCTTATTTATTTCAGTGCACAACTCCTGTTTTACTGCATTTAAATAATTCTTCGCACACCTGTGTTATTTCCTCTCAATTATTGATATGATTGTTCAATAGTCAGCATGAAATATGATTCTGAAAGAGAAAATGGCACTTATTTGGCTTAGCACAGCAATCAGAAAGTTCATGTATAGCAAGTCCTTTATTTTTTAATATTTATAAATGGTAGAATTATAACATTTTTTATTCTAAGTGATCTTTTGAAAAAAGTGCTTGTTGTGGCATTGCCGATGAAGAATAACTCCGTTTATAGAAATGCTTTAAGCCTGACATCAGTGATCATAAACCAGTCTCCCTTTGGCTTTACTGCTTAGTAAATATCAAGAATTTTCCTTAAAATTTAATGTTATAGATCAACTAATGGAAAAAATGGTCAAAGCAAATTCGAGCTGAATATACAACACTACAGCGGAAGCAAAATACCACATAACTCAAATGAAAACAGGTATACAAAGCCTGTCACCCTTGTTTGCAGAAATACATAATGAGTAAAGTACTTCTATTTACTGGAAAATATGCTGGAACTAGGATAATTTATACATGTTATTTTGAATTTCATATCAGTGGACAGAAAAAACAGAAGGAAATTTAAAATTCTTTGTTGTCTCGCATTAGTTCAACACATATCCAGCATCACTAGGATGTCCACTCTAACCCTAAAAGAACGGTCAGAGTCTCTATGTTCACACTTTAGAAATACTTCATCTGATGCATCAACTGTCTTTTGTGGACGAAACCAAACAACTCCTACAAAGCAGAATAAGCTCACAGACAGGCAATAAAGGACAGAAACATCTGGTTAGCAATAGGGGGAACACTTTCCACTAAACCACCACACCATCTCTGACCTCTCAGTCCTGATCTTCAAGGAAGAGCAATAAACTCAAAACAACCAACCTCACAAGAAGAGGCTGGGAACTACAATTCTTTATTCCACTGGACACCAAAAACAATGGATTTAGTAGAAACACTGCTTTCATGGCATGTTATTGTGTTGCTTCCAGCTGCAGGAGGTAATGATGTGTGTGTCTGTCTCACAGTAGCCCAAACATTGTTTCTTCCCTTTGCTGTCATGCCCTTGTGTCTCATAGGTACCAAACACCTACTTTTCTTCTTGGATTGTTTTATTAACATAATTAAGTTAAACAGAGAGTAATTATTCCCAGCCTATACTTAGTCTGAACTATGTTGCTTCTACTTCTGACCTACATCTGGAGGGCTTACGTGCCTGAAACCTGGTCTTTTTTCTTCCAGCTACAGCCATGGGTCTAGTAAAGGATACTACTACTTTATACAGCTCGTTCTTTCTCTATATCTTGAAACTTACCATTTTTACATCGCTATTACAAAATGCAGCTGTTCCACATTTTTAAAGTGGAAATAAAATATTAAAAAATCAGATTGTTATGGTGGATTTTATGGTAAAGTGAGTTTCCTGTTGAAGTGCTGTTTTTGATGTTGATATGTATGACATTTCATTTTTGGAATACTACAAATAGAGGCTAAAGGTTGCTCAAAACAGCTTTCAGTGTTCTCTGCTCTTAGAAATCCACTACAGGATTATAATCAAGCATTTCTTTATAAAGCACTAAGATTACAGTAGGATGATTTGGCATTTGTAAGCAAGTCTCTTGTTTGCTCAATTTTATGTGTATATGTGAACACCCACGGAGTTTATACACAGGGTATAATTTCCAGAGGTGATTTTTGGCCTGTGTAGAATGGGAATTAATTTTGTATGGTAACTGCCTTTTCCCAGCAGCTAGCATTTCCACAGCTGGTTGCTGTTTCATTCACCCATAGTTTCCCACAGCATACTATTCTTTCAGCAGCCTTCTTTTACATCCCAAAAGAAAGAAAATATTTATCCACAACAAATCAAAGGCAGTGAAAAAATGCCACTGAAAGTGTGCTGTTTTCTTTTGTGATTGGAGAAAGCTCACACCTTTGCTCTTTGGACTTCACTGACCCAAAGTCTTGGTTTTAAGACTTTAAGGACCAAGAACTTTGAATTCTGTTTATTTTGCCAAATAATATCAAAATTAAATACTTTATTACATTAAGTAACACAGCTGTTTTATTAATACACTTTAAAAATAATTGTTTTAGATAAAGTATTGTTATGCTTTTATTTCTTTGTTTATCAGAAGTTTTTAGGAATATCTGTAACTGAAGTAGCAGAATGCTGCCTCTCCAAGAGAAAGATGACATTATTTCAACAGAGAAAATGAGATTAGAAGGAGCTTGAGAAAGCATTTCTGAGATAAAGCTCAAATGTCAACACACAGAAGGGACTCACTACCTCCTGCTGTTGAACCCTACAGAAAAAATACTTATAATAGTTTTTATAAACATTTTTGAAGGATTGAAATGATTGACAGTTGTATTAATGCTTGAAGAAGTCCTGAATGATAAACCAGAGTGAGGGCATTTAAAGCTTTTCTTCATTCTAATTAACTGATGGTAATGATAGATGTAAGCTCAAGGCAATGACATTGTCCCTTCAGGCAAGGACAAAAGTTGTCTTGTTTGTTCCAGTATAGGTAAAGATTTGATTTGCCTGTTTACCATAGTAGAATTGACACAAACTTTAATCATTCAGCTGAAGAAGGTAGAGATGCAAAGCTATAAGAGATGCATCATTTGTTTTACAAATTGATAAATGTCATAAGCATTGAAAATCACCCTGTGTTAAACAGCCCATAAGGCTTTCCAAACCATTTTGATCACTAAGAAAGTGAGAATAACTTAATGATTACTCTAACGTATTATTAATGGGCACAGACAGAAAAGCACTTGTGAAACCTAAGGTGTCAGTCCAAGGAGTCTCTGGCTCGTTCTCTCAGAAATTACTCCCCCTGCAACGGAGTCAGCTGGAAGGATTTTGAGCTTGTGCTTCGGGTGTGTCTGTACACCATCCTGCAGCTTAACTTAAGAGGCATGCAGAGATGGTTTTAAGATAGATGACAGACTCTGCACCCTACGGCTACGGCACGAGCAGGCACTTTGTTCTGTCTCCCCTCCTCAGGGAGCAGTAAGCTCCAGCAGTAGGAAGGAGCAGGCAGTCAAGGATAGGTATTTCAAGAAGATTGGTTCGATCTCCCATGTTAATCCCTTATCTTCCTGCATGTGGCACGTAAGAGTACTTATGTCAGCAAGACATATCTTCCAAGGAAGACAGGATGAAACGGACAAAATGAAATTTGAGCAGAATATTAAAAACACTTGAAGGGCTACGTTTATAGCTCTTTTAGTATCCAATTCTCCTAAGAGTTGCCATTTAGTATTAAGTATTTCGAGAACATCTTTTGTATGATAATGACTGTCATCGGTAATAACTTTCATTGGTGTCCATGCCTTTTATGGCTCAGATGAATAGCACTGCCATTACACATTTCAAAGTCTATAGTTGCTGTGATGAGATAGTGTAGTGGGTCTGGCTGGGATGGGGTTAACTTTCTTTACAGCATCATGTATGATGCTGGTTTGAATCTGTGACTAAACAGTGTTGATACAGACCAATGTTTTAGCTCTTGCTGAGCAATTGCATCAAGGCTTTTTCTGTTTCTCACTCTGCCCCACTACCTGCAAGTAGGCTGGGGCTGGGCAGCAAACTGGGAGGGGACACAGTCAGGACAGCTGATCCACATTGACCAAAGGGATACTCCAAACCTTATGACATCATGCTCAGCAACAAAGAAACTGGGTATTTGATTTTTCCAAACTAGCCATTGCTCAGAGACAGGCTGGGCATTGGTCTGCTTGTGGGAGGTGATGAGTGATTGCTTTTGCATCACTTTTTTTTTCTCTCTCTTTCCTTCAGTTATTAAACTGTTTTTAGCTCAACCCACGAGTTTTTCTCAAGTTGCTCTTATTCTGATTCATCTTGCTGGGGAGGGGGCTGAGCAAGCAGTTGGTGGGTGCTTAGTTGCTGGCTGGGGTCAACCCACCATAGAAAGTCATAACCAAAGTCAGTATCCCAGCTCATATCCTGGCAGAGAATGCAGTATATCATTTAGATCTACCCTGATATTAGTTACCATTTCCAGCCTCATGACAAACATACAAATAGGAATATGCAACTGACTCTGAAGATCTCTACAAAGACCTCCTGCTCTTTTATGGAAAGCTTTCATTTTTAACTAAATTTATTATTTCTTTATTTCTAGAATATTGTTAAAGTATAGACTGAACTAGTTGCAAATACCTCTAAATCATTCCATTATTTCTTTTAATTATTTAGTACTTTTCAACTTATATCAGCAGTGGTTTCGACTATGACCCAAGTAAACCCTTATTAATAAAGCTGGATCAAAAAGAGCAACATGTTTAGAGATGCAGTGTTTGGTTTTAATATTTCTGGTAGAAGTATAATATTAACAAAGGTTCATTAGTTTGGATTACTCCATATTTTCATCATGGTTATTGTTAGGGCACTTCAGACTATTAACTTTTTTCCATGCCTCAAATGTTCTGAAGTCAATGCTTTGTCGATCTTTACTTTTAGATTCAGGAATGCAACCTTACTGTCACTTAGAAGCCGATTCCTAATAACACTAAAGTTTATTTATTTGGCACAAGTGGAGATTAATGAGTCTATGCTTTAACTTATAAAGCCAGTATAAATTGTATAATGTTTTGCTCTGTTCATCTAATGGTTCCATTTCAGTGTATGTAATCCTAGCACATCATTTTCAGACTTAGGTCCCTGCTTTACATCCATCTTATCTGTACAGAATAAAATGCTTTGAAGGTTTTTGTAATCACAGGAAGTGAGGTTAAGATCATAGTCTAAATTTTACCTGTCCCAGTAATATATCTTCCTTAGCTCAGAATATGTTATTCCACACTGTGTTCTATCCCCTGACAAGGGAAATGAAGTCTACCTGTTAGCCTCGTAATCCTTCTGTTGATGAGACAACTTCACCACACTTCCCTATCTTACCTATGTCAGTTCCTTAATCTTTATTTTCTCTGAGGAGAAAAGCTGTACTTTCAGTATTATGTTCTCCATCTCATAATGCTACATTCTGACATTTTCTCCAGTCCCAAAATCACAAGCCACTTTCCCCTAACAGTTGCTTAGTACTGTCTTTCATAGCTCAGTTTCTCAAATTTCCGTATGTTTCATATTTTATTCCAGTATCACTAGGATCAACAGACATTTAATATTTTTTCCCATATTATTTCTCCTTTCTCTTTCAGATTTTGTGATTCTACACTTGAATTTTCCACATTAACATTCTCCTCCACTCTCTGCTTCTGTTCCAAAGATTTGGTAACCATGCCATCCCTTTCTTTGCCTGCCAAAAAGTAACTACAAAAGTAAATTTCAAGGAACTGAAAAAGAGAGTTAAGAAAAAGCATCATACATATTAATAAGCCTGAAACAATATTCTACTAACAACCTACTATTATTCCTTTACATCAAAAGAAAATACAGAATGTGAGCCTGAGAAACTGCAAAAGTGAAATTGAAAATTACACAAATACCGTCTGGCAGAAAAGAGTTCAAAGAAATGAGTCAAAAGAAAACAAAAAACAAAACAAAACAAAACAAAAAAAAAGAACACAAAGTTAGAAGCACTCCACAGTGGTAAGTGGTATATACCTATGAATGGGTAGCAAATGTATTAACCCTTAAACGATAGGTGTGCAGGGTGGCTCAGCCTATAAGCAGCCATTATAATCCGGTATAAGGCTCCTTAGTTTCATCCACTCTTAAGAATGAGGGAGGGAAAAACTGATAATGACAACTTTAGAGGAATACAGCAGGAAAAGGCGTCATTATTCATGGAGCTAGCCAAAAAGCCAAATAGCAGCACCTCATATAGGCCAAACCATTCTACACTCAGACTATGAAACGCTACGGCATGTTACTCCACAAGAAGTTCCAGTGGACAAAGAGCATGTGTAGAAAAAAAATGTGCTCTTGGTGTGGGTGAGAGTATTGCAATCTGGTCCATGGTGTGTTAGAATATATTTGGAGCAGATTGAGGACACCACCTGTTCACACTACCCAGAAGATTAGCTAATAACTACAGTCAGTATTATCAGAGTAAATTTTAACGAAAAGTGTTAGGAAACAAATCCCTCTTTGTTTGCGGGCATCTTGTAGGGTCTGTAGGGTGATGCAGTGATACTGGAATTTCTGCCTAGCAAAGTCACCAGGGTCAGGGCCCCAGTACAACACCACCTGAAATCAAATGGGTCATTGCTTTATCTGCAAAACCTATTAGATTAGAATCAATGTGAAATAAAAACCTAGCAGGATATAGTAGGTCTGCAGCTCACCATAGAGTTAGATCTGATTCTGCATTCCCTTAATACCACATGACTTTACTGAATCACACTCAAAGAAACCTAAGTTGGTTTCAGCAGTTATTTTGGTAAAAGACAAGAATGACACAATGAAGGCTTGGCTTCCATTATAACAAAGAATAGTATTAAGCACCCTTATCATACCAACTTCCACTTGTGCTATAAAAAGCTGTATTTACCTGATTTTAGCTGAATTATCTTTAAACCTCATGTATTTCTTTAACTTCATCAAATCAGATTTGAAAGTAGCAAAATAGAACCAAAATTCCTTCTTGCAAGAACTCCGTTATAACCTGTAAGGATGAAGCACCAGAAGTGGTTTTGGAGACTCCACCAGTTCAATCCCAGAAGAGCTAACAAGTATGTTCAAAGATTAAAATTCTGGGTACTTATTCATGAACCTTTTAGGTCCAAGATAGTTCCATTTTCAGGGCAAAATGTGTGAAATAATCAAAGAAAAGCTAGCTGGTTTAGAAATTCTAAAATCAGTGTCATCTTTAATAATTCTGAATCAAACTATATGCTTGCATCTGTACTACTTTAATAACAGTGGAATACAATTAATAATCACTCAAAAGAATGATACAGAGACATACCATATGACTAGATGCATCATGAGTATGTAAACCTGAAAAAATTACCAAACCATAGAAATTCATGTTTCCATGGTAAATATAACGTTTAATAAAAAAGATCCACGGCTATTTATAAACTCAGAAAAACTGTGCCTTTTTTATGGAGAAATACAGAGCATTCCCTACTGACTCCATTAAAAGTAAGTCCCCTAAGGCACTGCAAAACTAAATATTTTTGTACAACGCTTCATAGTCAGAGCTGTACAGTGTGTGAAAATAAGCCTCAGGGCAGTAACACACATCACCAAATTCCCCTCCATGAAAGCAGGTTGGAATTGTGCTTTCTGGCATACAGATAAAACAGAATGATTACTCTTCTATTCAGAATTGAAGCCATGTACTGTTTTTCTTTTTTTAAAGGTACATTCCAGTTGTTGAGGTTGTTTTTATAAATGATTAGCTAATGTCAGCATCAGTAATCTCATATCAAAAGAGTTCTGTTTAGATCTGACAATAGAAAAGGAAAACTTGATGGACGTAATGTTTGTTGAGTGGTATGCAAAGAAATGCAGATCTTTGTTGTTCTATTCCTACAGTCAGCTATAAAAACAAGTCTGAAGAGGCTGCACTAACTCCAAAAGCATCATACATATTAATCACACTGAATCAATAAGGACCTAATCCTGCTTTCCTTTAAGTAAATGGTAAAGCTCCTGTAGATTTCAGTCACAGCTCAGTATAGGTTTTCTAAATGCAATGAAGTGAAAGGGCTTTTAAAGTGAAGGAGAGATTTACTGTATGTCTTCTTATATAAAAAATAAGAATTTGTTTACAAACAATATGCAGAAATGAGCTTATAGAAATGTCAACAGGAGAGAAAATGAATTTTATATTTGTTGCAAAATACACGAACAAAAGAGGTGTTGTGGGTGAGACTAGTTTCTGGTTTCTTTACCAAAGGATTATCTCCTGTGCTCTGAAGTTCCCGCTCTTTAATTTTTTATGGGTCTGAAATCACCTTGAGGTCTGTAAGCTATTCTTTGCCTAGTTTCAGAAGAAAGACCACAGGAAAGAAATAAGATGATTCTACATAGAGTGTGAATGAAATGATACGTTTGACTTAGTGGTCTTTATTTCGAGAAGAGTTTCATAAGAAAACAGCCTGTAAGTAGTGGTTTATTCTGATCCATGAAGAATATTGTTCCCATCTTCCTTTTCCTTCAAGTTATCAGTGTGGAAAACATAGTAATCCTCAAAAAAAAAGCAATTCTTTTTGGGGCCTGATGTCCATTTTTTTCCTTTCCTTTTTTTTTTTTTTTTTAATAGGCTTTGCATCAGACTCTAGGAAGAGGATTATTATACTACATCTGTTTGGACAACAGCCTTAGCTGATTGAGGTAGGATACTGCTATAATACCGCTCAATATAGCCCCCAAAAAAAAATTCAGTGCCTTTCAGGAGTCAAATTAAATCAGGCTACATATATACATGTATGGGACATGGGAGGGCCTTAGAGTTCCTGACCTGGGTGTACATACAGGTGCCATTTTGACATACATACAGACTGCGGTCAGAGTATTCATGTGTCCTCTGGCCCCATTTCAACTGATTTCCAATGGCAGAAAATAATGTACATAGGCAAGACCAGAGTAAAAACACTTTCCAGAAGCTTTCCTTACCTGGATGATCTGGGAAGCAGGACTACGGAGCATGCAATGCAGTGCACCTGCCCTGTAGGTTAGACACATTATAAAAGCAAGTAAATTAAAGCTCTGCCTAACAAATATTTTCATCAACCCAAAAGTTTCCAGGCTAAATGCTACAATCCCCTTAACCACTCCTCACACTGAAGCCCGTCTGTCTGTCTGACCACCCTTGCCACCCTTGTCTGGGGAAGCAGTAGTGCGAACAGTACCCAAGATGCAGACATTCTTTTTCAACAGTGGTGGAATGCAATTTTGTTATTTGTTTTCTATTCACTTTTTCTGATCCATTTTATTTTGCTGGCCCCTGCTCAGTGTGGTATGTTTCCTTTGAAAAACTCTAGTTCTTTTTTCCTAAATGGAAATATTTAGTTCATGGTCTAGTATTGTATCTAGACATTTAAGAGCTTTTTCATATTTTTTATATTCATTTGCAGTGAATTCTATGTACCATTTTCATTCTTTAGTTACTCATTATCATGAGGTCCTTATAAAATTCTCAAAAATCAGGTTTTGGTTTTGTTACACCAATAACTTAGCAGCACCGCCAAACTGTCAACCGATCTTTCAGTTCCTTTTCAAGGATATTTATAAATTCATTCCTTCATTCTTTTAGCTTTGATATATAATGAATCTGTAAATCAAGGATTAAATTTTATCTTAAGCCAATACTGTGTTTAATATTAACTGTGGATTTGACAATTTTTCATCATCCCATATTTAAGGAGTGGAGCCTTCTGCAGTTTCCTTATTTGTAGGTCTGCCACATGAACTTCTTAGTAAATTCTAAATTCATTGCCCGACTTAATCCCAATTCAACACAGACTAAAGTCTTCAAAATAAGGTTTTTTATATGCTTATCAGAAAATGATCATCAGAAATTCATATTCGTAAAAAGTCAGTCAGAAACACATTCACATCTGAAGTGTTCTTACCATTTTGTGGAATAAAATGGTGAGATAAAGTAATGCCTGCATTCTAATGCATATGGCCAGTGTTCCAAAATCAACTTTAGCTGGAAGGAGAGGAAGTGCAGAAGAAATGCTGTGATTATTTCCAATGGCTTATAACTCATTAAACCTATTGGTCCTTTTATAAGTCCATGAAAAGACAAAACAGAAGAAGAGAAAAAATCTTTAAATCTTAGTGCCTGTAGTGTTGTGCCTTAAGAGCACACAAGTAATGGGAATTAATGTGGGCACTGAATGCAGTGCAGATTCCTGAGTAAAGAGTCATTAGTACTAAGCTATACTACATGAAGGACCATTAGGGGATAATACTTCTCCTTAGCCCAGTTTTACTGGGGCATTTCTTTCAGATTAATTTGTTCTGTTCCCAGGAAAAAAAAAAAAAAAAGATGGTGGAATAAATAAAAAACAACAACAAAACTGTAGGCACAAATTACTTCTTTATATTCCTATGCTAGTTGCCTCAAAGCAAGCACCAGTGCAAAGAGGAAAGCCTGTGCAGCTAGAAGGATTAGCGGAAGGGGGAAGGGAGAGGAAAAGAAGGTGGGTGGATGACTGTTTGCCTTCTTCACACATGTTGTTAACACAGCTGTACCAACAGGCTAAGAAAGATACCCTAAACTGGGTGGTATCTATTCTCATAGAAGAAGTCGGAAAAAGACTATGATGCCCTGATTCACCATCACCCAAGGGTCACTAGTCCCTTTCTTTGGAACTGTGAAAAAGCCACAATGCAGTGAGATACCTTCATATGTTAAAATCAGCTATATGAGCTACATGATCGTATTGTGGGGACACATTTTTTTTTCATCTCTCACATTTGTTACAAATCTGTTTGGACTGTTGTGGCTCCTTTTTTGAGTTGTCTATGCCTGAAGCTTCCCAGGTCCTAAAATAGCAATAAACTCTCCCAGTTTTGAGTAACTGTGGACAGATTGTAAATGCCGTAGTGCCTTTCAGTTGAATATCAAAGCACGAACATAAAATATGCATTTGCGATTATTATTTTCTAGTGATGTTGCCATCTTAAAGATTCTTTGGTGGCTATCAGGGGATAAACTGATGTACACTGTCAAACCACTGTCACAAGTTGACAAGTACTATCTCTCTTTAACCTTACCACCAACGAACAGCCAGACAATTCATAAGAGGATCTTTAAGACCAGAAAAATCTGGTTTAACATGCTATGGAACCTGTCCATCAAACAAGTGAGGTCTTTGTGATAGTGCCAATGTGCCACTTCAGCTAGCTAATACCTGCTGATACGCCTCTTTTTGGAACAAGAAACTCTCTGCCCTAGACCCACTAGGATCTTTATTTTGGGTAAATACAAAGCATTTAGGAATCTTAATTGGGTACTCTAAATATATCCGTTGTACACATGGATGTTTCCCACTGAGCTGTGAATTTAGATTTTAATTTCACTCCCCTTAGGTATGTACTGTTTCAGTATCTACTGGAACTAGGTTGAATACTTTTCTTCCAGTAACTAAATTTCTGAGTATATATGTAGCTATATACTGAATATATCCATGCACTGTATTTGTCTATATATGTATCTCAGTTCCACAACTGGAAATTACAGACAAGAGAGTAAAAAAATTGTATATGCTACACTGCAAATGTGCTTTTTTTGAACAATTAGAGGATTCTGAGTAACCAAAGAAGAATTAAAAAGTCTGAGAAGGAAGGTTGATATTTTCAAATATGCCTAAGTAATTCAAAAGCCTAAGACTTATTTTCAAGAGTGGATAATTTTTAAACTTTCAAGACTATTTTTATTGCCACTATTATTGCTGGAGTGGAGGAAAAGGAGAAATTACTAGTCCCAATGTATAACATTCACACAAACTAGTGGGAAACTTTGTTAAAAAAAGAGACTTCTTGTGCTACTTTGCAATATCATCTTTTTATTCACTTAGGCCTCAAAAACAGAAAATTGACTTCAGCTGAATGTTCTACCTATGTCCAATAAAAAGTACAACGCCAAGTGCTAGAAAATAAGGAAGCTAAAATTTCTCTTAATGTAGGTTTCACACTTCATACTTTCTCTTAATGTAGGTTTTTGCTTGCCCTAGTGTGGCTTTACTAGACAACTTCACTCCTAGTTCCCTGCATTTCAATCTTAACTGAATTTGGATTTTACCTAGCGAAGATGAAGAGGATGTACCATAAGTTCAAAAAATCACCTTTTATTTTTCAAAACATTAAGAAAGCCCATTTCATCAGTTGCGCTGAAAGTCTGGTCATTCTCCCTATTAAAAGGTACTTGGAGAAGAATAGGCCCTTCTCGTGTGACAGCCAGCTCAACGGTTCAGATGGAAGAAGTCATGAATATCAACACCCAAGCAGGTATCTAAGTCAAAATTGGATGGAGCGTCCTCCTGAGGGGTCAGCATCTCTTCTCAGAATATAGAGGAAGCCAGGCAAAATGCTATATGCCTAACATTTACATGGCTCAAGTTAGGTGAGATCAATAATTCCTGTCCGTCTGTGGCAACTGGATCACTGTAGAGGAAACATGACTGACAAACTTCATTCCCTGGTTCCTTCATAGATTTAGCCTAGAGCCAGTTTAGCAGCTGCATTTCAACTTTTAATGTTTGTACAGGCGGGATTTCCATAATGAAAAGTATTTCCTATTCTGCTTTCACACTCGGATGAAGAAATATTCCTGATTTTCTGAAATTAAAAATTAAATTTAAGCATCAACTTGAATTACCCTAAATGTCACAGGCAGTTGAGAAAATAGTAGGCAATTTGGTGTTATATCTCTCTCTGTGGTATCTGAAAGGACCACATTTTGAGGTACAATTCCCAATGAATTCAGAAACGTATATCCTTCTGGAACTATGCTGACAGATTTCATGCTCCTCTGTCACCTGAGAATGTAAAAGACTTACACTATAAACTAAAATATGACTTCCCACTTTTTGTTTATACATTTCTTCATGCCAGGTAAGTCAGTGGGAGCATATGCAAAACTTTCTTGTGGACTAAACAGAAGTCCTTGCCGAAATGAAAGATTAATGGCTTGATACCTATTACCTTTTCCTATACCTATTCTTTTTAAACAAAATGATCTGGAAATATTAACACCACTTCTTCAGAAAATGAATGTTCATTCTTTATTCTTATTCTTTTTGGTCTATGCTTGTTTTCTTCTTTTACCGTGGTAGCACACTAACATGGAGAAGGCTATCAATGACACAAGTCTGTGATACATGCCACAAAGAAACAGCATCTAATCCATTTTATCTATGCCAGATTCTGGTGACTCACGTTGCAGACTTATTGTAAACCACTGAAAAAGTTACACATTGTACAGTATATTGCTAGGACCTCTGAGCTAACTCAGCACTTTTCAAGCAATATTGTTTATTGGCTGTTTTGACCCTTACATTACTATTTACAAAATTATTGATCTCTGAGGGAATTTGGATCTTCCAAAAATTCTTAAATTTTCACACCTTTTGTCATTTTTCTTACATTTTAGAATTCCATATTCTGTAAAGAAAGGATGGAATAATAGTATGAATGGCATAATGATGGAATAATATGTGCTTTGCATTACATGTTGTAATGTATCATGAGATATTTATTGATAGCTACTGACAGAAGAAGGAAAAATTTTTGGCACTACTACCTGATAGTGTCATGGTTAAACCTACTCTCAACAATACGTAGGAAATATCTGTTGATTTGCTAGGCCTGACATTTTAGGGATATGTGGCCCTAATTCTTCATCTAACATTTCTTCCAGACTGGAATTATAACCAGTGTACCATGTACTTTAGTTGTCATGTAGAAAAAGCTCCGGAGCATGTATTCTCTTCCTTTTATATACCAGCTATACCTCTGCAAGGTGGAAGGGTGGGATTTAGTTATGATGATAATAATTAAAAACATTATGAAAAACTACTACACTAAGACAGAAATATTGCATGCCAACTTCGTTCAGAATAAAGCAAAATTAAGAGATTAGGAATTGCATTCAGTAAACATTATCTTTGTTTTGTAGACTAAAATCTCTTTTCTCAAAGAGACAGCTTACATACAGTTACTGCATAAGAAATGTTCTCTACATAGAGAAGTATAATAGCTTCTATTCTTAACTAGTTAGAAAAATTATTATGTGACCTGATTAAAAAATTTTGTATACCTAAATATAGAGATATCAAAGACTTATTTTAAACAGACTTGAAAGAGAAAAGCTTAAGAAGCAAATTCCTTTGATTTCATTCTAGGCTCAGTTCTGCACTGCTTTATGTGCCTTTAATCTATAGTAGTTGTACTACAGGCTTCAGTGGCAGCAAGGTAGCCTCTAACAACTCCTGTCAGTTATGGAACGGTATGGCTGAGGTTTAAACCATTGCAAAAAAAAAGTTAAGTGACTGAGTGAAAAAGCAGTTATTGCACATGCGCTATGCTTCTTACTGACTGAGACTCTAAGACTGTATCTACTTTGCAAAGTGGAAAGCACAAGAAACTTTATGATCAGTTCCCTTCTTTTCCCCTTTTTGTTTTCCAGCTTCTTAGTCTATTTATAGTTGGGGCAGAAAGCACCCATGCTCTGCTAAGGCAAAGGATATGCACTTGTGGACTGAGCTTTGTCCTTTAATGACACTTAAAACCAAAATTAAAGGTTTTCCTAAAAGGCATGTTCACACACGAAAAGGAATTCAGTCAGAGGAACACAAAGGCCTCATTACATGAGACCAACCGATTGCAGCAGTGCCGCTAACACCCCACACAACTCACAAATGTAAAACTGAGGCAGATTCACAAAGGACAATTTCTGTCACATGCTGATGCAAAGGAGCCTAGAAAGTTTTCATAATTCTCTACAAGGGATCTTTTCAGATCTACAAATCTTAATGTCAAAACAACCCATTACAATCATCTAATCCGACGTCAAAAAACGTGTAGCTTTTCTCACATAAATTTCTGGAGAATTTTTGGGTGATTAAGTGTGCTTGCTGACTGTAGTATCAGTATGCTGAGGCAGTTTTGCTTGTGAACTGGCACAATTTTAAGACCTAATCCAAAGCCCACTGGAGACATGGAAAGCAAATGGAAATGTCTACATCTGAGCTACTGATTTTGCTGCCTTCACAGTTAATGAACATAAATAGATGGCAGTTTATCTCATGCCAAAGTAGATATCTAAAAACAGTTATATGAATCGCACCTGGAAGCACCTCTTACTTTTCATCAACTGTAAAAGAAGCTTAGGATGAACGGTTCAGATATACACATCCACAATATACACATCAAAAGTCAGATGAAATTAAATCCTCCCAGAGAATCTTTTTGCAGACTGAACTGAATTTCATTCAAACCTGTCTTTGCATTGATATTGTATATGATAGGACCTCGCAACACAACAAATGTTGTAATGATTCTCTATATATGGTAAATATAACAGGTCATCTATAAATATAGGGGTTTATGGGTTTTGCTTCAGATAACTTTTGAAATTAAAAAACCAAACCAAACCAAAACAAAACATTTACTTGATAAGATCATACCAGTGAAAATACTGGCTAAAACAACCCTACAAATCTGTTTCAGTGAAGAACAGATAACAAATGTGTAGTATGCAATATGCATAAAAACTGCTGATTTGTATTAAGTTACAACATAATAACTGATCTTTTACAGACTACAAAATATTTGTGCTTGTGATAGTAGTATGCTTTGAAGCAATATTTAGTATCTTGCAAGAAGTAGAAACGAAATTGTAAAAGACATACAGATAAATGACAACTGTAGCATTTCATCTGTTCAGGTAATCTACACGTTACTTCTCTAAACTGGAACATTTTTAATTTCTTCAATATATTGACTATAAATGCTATGTGAGATTGATGATTTTACAGTCAATGGCCTACACCAGAGATAAAAAACATGCTGATATGGCATTCTGCTCAAGAAATATTCATTTTCATCTCCCTGGTGTTATCAAAAACTTGACTTGCTTCAAAAACACTTTAAATTAACTACAGTACTTCCTTTGTGTACTCACATCTTCATAATTTACCATCTACCTGCCAAACGGAGAAGTCATTTCACATCAGGTTTAGCTTGTCTAGATGTTAAAAACAATCTCATTTGGTTTTATTAATTAAAACAAGCTTGTGCAAGACCTCCAGTTAAAATGAAGAAAAGAATGTGCAGTTTCAGAGTAATGCTAATAATGTCTGTTATTTGTATTTATTGATTGGAGGAAAAATCACTGTTCTATTTCAGAACTGCAGAGGAATGAATTTTCTTAAATCTCAGAGCTGTATTTTTCATGACTAATGTATGTAGCTAAAGCCAATACTGTTAGATTTATTAGGAATGTGATGCTCAGTATTTCTAAGAACTTAAATCAATGATATTAATCCGATAATGTTAATTACAGAGCTATTTTGCAAACTCCCATGATTATTCAGGATCAAGAGTTAGTTATACCATGGTAAGTAATTCATTCTTCTGTCCTTTCTTAAAAAATAATTTTGAAAGGATCACCATAATACAAAATGGCCTTCATAACTGTTAAGCATGTATGTTGATCCAGGGTAAAAATCCTATTTTTAAGAATGAATTAGGGACTTAGGAGTATGAAACGCATTCAGATTTACCAAGGCTTATTAGTTCCAACTCAGCACTATGCTAATGTGACTATACTGTTTCTGCACAGACCTGGCTTGCATCCAGCCAGCTAAGAGCACAGCAATCAGGAGTGTCTGCAGCCGTCCACGGAGATACACAGTTCAACACTCAGTATCTAAAGGTTGCAGACCAGCCACCACAGCACCGAGGATGGATGCTGGCTCCTGCTATAGCTTGCACGTTCAGAACAGAGATTAGCAGTCTACATTGCCCTGTTAGCCAGTCTGTCAGGTCCTTCACACATTTTTCTCAGCCTTTATAAATGACGCATCTCCTAATATTTTTGCAGAAAACACACGCAATACTCTGTGTTCCCCTGTTTGGTGACTGCAGGAATAAGGCTGATGACAGACAAAAAACCTAGCACGTAACTCAGTGAAGGTTTTTTTTTTTTTTAGAATACAGTAACTTCACTGTTAAAAAGAGGATATGCAATCCATGGAAGTCACTGGTGCTTAAATCTTAACGTCTCCACTAGGACTTCCTGGGAAACACAGTCTGTATCCTGGGTTTTCCTTCCATGGACAACTTTGAATGGAGAAAAATCACATTCAGAAGACCTCCAGCGGGTTCCTTGCTTTGGTGTCATGCCTACCGCCCCCTTTAAGTACCAGGGTCCAACTCGACTGGAGGCAGCCTGAACTGCTCACTGCTCTCTTAAACAGAAATGCCCCAGCAACCATGATAACAGCTGGCTGAATGTGGCCATAAATTTCTTCTGAAATGTGGCTGACTAAAGATGAAAACCAGCATCTACAGGGATCAAAAGCAGAAAGACAAGTCTTTTCCTCCACATGAACCAAATATATATTTTACACAAGGACAGAATGAAACCTACTTTTTATATTTTTCTTTAAAGGTACTGAAATCTTACCACTTCAACATGAGTTGAATTAGTTGCAAGAGAGAAAGATGAATTCGCCACAACTGGGGAACTGGATTAGTGTTTTAGGGAATTAGCCAACTCCATCTTTTGCTTCAGCTATGCTGGGAAATTTCTGTTCTGTACTATTGTGCTGGTTTTGGCTGGGGTAGGGTTAATTTTCTTCATAGCAGCTAGTATGGGGCTATGTTTTGTATTTGTGCTGGAAACAGTGTTGATAACACAGGGATGTTTTTGTTATTGCTGAGCAGTGCTTACACAGAGTCAAGGCCTTTTCTGCTTCTCACACCCCCCCACCAGCGAGTAGGCTGGGGGTGCACAAGGGGGTGGGAGGGGACACAGCTGGGACAGCTGACCCCAACTGACCAAAGGGGTATTCCATGCCATATGACATGCTCAGCAGTAAAACTAGGGGGAAGTTTGGCGGGGGGGACCACTACTCAAGGACTGGCTGGGCATCGGTTGGTTGGTCATAAGCAATTGTTTTCATTTGCATCACTTGTCTTTCTTGGGTTTTATTTCTCTCTGTTATTTTCCTTTTCATTACATTTATTATTATTATAATATTTCAGTTATTAAACTCTTCGTATCTCAACCCACAAGTTTTCTCATTTTTACTCTTCCCATTCTTTTCCCCCCATCCCACTGCGGGGGGAGTGAGCGAGCGGCTGTGTGGTGCTTAGTTGCCGGCTGGGGTTAAACCACAACAACTATAAATCAACAGAAGATATTTTGTTTTAACTGCATGCATAAAATATGAAATATTTTCCTGCTACCCTAAGCAATAATAGAGAATTTCCTGAAACATTCAGGGACTAGTACTGTAAGTTATTAAATGCCTCTGTGTGACACATACTAATTGAGAGGACATTAACTACTAAACAGAAAGAATGCTAATTCATGGTCTCAGAGCAAGCATATGAAAGCTAACTCATACTGAGGGAGTATGGAGAGAATTTCTTTAAACAGTAAGGTACACAAGAACTATTTTAAACACCAATATCCTGATCTTAAGAAATGAGATGACAACTGGCAGATGCTGGCAGCGTTAATGTTTAAGAGGAAGAAAGTGGTAATTTTGGTACTCTTGCAAACTAGAAGAAGGAGTCTTATGGCCAGAGTCTTGAAATCTGTGCTGCAATGCAACTAGCAGGGGTGAAATAAGCAAAAGCGCCTCGTACCTGCCATCAGAGGACTGATCCCTTTCTCCGGGTAATTGATAACTCCAGCCAAGGGTTTTGAATGTTTATGGACTATCGATCTAGCTGACACAGCACAAGCTATGTTTCATGTAAAAGTCTGTACTCAAATCAAATTAGAGAATAGGTGAGTGACTCACAAAACATCTATCAGTTCTAGCATAGAGAAAAAAGAAATTGCATCAAAATGGGATGTTTCAGTAACAGGCCGTACCTCTGATCATGCCAGAACTTCTTCCACACCAGCATTATTTATTTGGCACTTCTACAGATTATTAACTATTTTCTACTGCTACAGTGAAACAATTCAATGGGAGAGTTCATTCTGGTAGGAAAAGAGCACCCAACCCACAGCCAGTGACCCAGACCACCTTATATCAGTACTGTGTTAACAGAACATATTTCTAATTGAAACACAGGAACACTGTGGCAGTAGTCCAAAATAACAGGTCTAGGGAGTAGGAAGGGAATCCATGGAGGAACTAGATTTTCCCAAATCTCAAATCTGAGATTCATCGAATCTCTCTTTTCTCAAGGAAAATCAATTTCTGTGTTGCTTACAGATGTTTCCCAACAATGAAACAGCAATTCTTTCATGCTAGGGGGAAAAAAAAAAGATCAATCCTATTTCAAGACACAGCCAGCAGAAATTTTCTATAAAGTTTCTGCAGTATTTAAATTTTAATCTTTGTATCATATGACAGACTTACCTACTTTTTGGTATTATAACTAAATTTAATACATTGTGGATCTTGCATAAGTAATCTGGCTCAAAAAAAGGAAGGAATTTCTAATAATATGATATACAAATACGTCAAAGATTTACACTTTTCAACAAAAAGACCTGCAGCCTGATAAAGTGAGGTAAAATTTAAAAGAAACTTATCAATATTTGATACCAAACGTAAGTGTTAGGAAATTAATAAACCAACAACATAGCATCTTAATATTTTAGTAGAATATTATCAACAGTAAATTGTGGTCTAAAAGGCTATGACAGTTCAAAATATATTAGGACATATTAAAACAATGACTATATTTCTCATTTTCTCATTTCAAATGTATCTTACTTTCACAGAGCACCACAAAGTCATTGTCCCTGCTGTGATCATAGATTACAGAAAATAAAGGATGTAGATTGTCATGCTTCATTGAATACATTTTTATTACATTTAATGCTATTTAAACAATTGCAGAGCATACTTGAAAAATTGGTGCTGCATCCTTGTCCAGAACCCTTAATGAAAGGCTGTGACTAGAGCAGTGAAGTATATGCTAAAGGCTATCCAATTATTGGCATAAAGATTGCAACACTTTTTTCTATTATTATTGTAGTGTACATTCAACTTAATGTTTAAGCAGAAAAGGCCTTGACTCTGTGTAAGCACTGCTCAGCAGTAACGAAAACATCTCTGTATTATTAACAATGTTTTCAGCACAAATCCAAAATATAGCCTCATACTGGGTGTTATGAAGAAAATTAACTCTATCCCAGCCAAAACCAGCACAACAGCTAAAAAAAAATTAAATAAAAATAACGTTGCATAAATCTTTTTTTTTTCCCAAAAAAAAAAACAAACCATATTTTACAAAGTGAATCTGTGAGTATTGAAGACAAAATGTAACAGAGTCTTTCCTATAGACTGTTTGGATTTTTCAGTAATCTTCATCTCAAAGAACAGAAAGAAACGGCTACACTTTTTAATGGGCACAGATAACCAAAAGAATAAAGGTCTTTACAGGTACCTGTCACCATCCAGAATGAAGCCTCCTGCAAGGCATAAAAAGGTTGAAGAATTTCATTGGCTTTTGCTTTACAAAGTTCAGGTAGCCATGAAAGGAAACCTGAAAAGATCAGAGAGGCTGTGAGAAAAGACAGCAAGGAAACCGATTCTGAGCAGATGGGCGACATACACTAAGCAAAAGCAGTTCTGTGTTTTAGTGAAATAGGATTTGGGGCTGAACAAATATAAAAATAAATGTCATTGAACCTCCGATACTGTCTGTCCTGGCTTCAGCTGGAATAGAGTTAATTTTCTTCCTAGTAGCTGGTATAGTGCTGTAGTTTGGATTTAGCATGAGAATAACGTGATAACATGCTGATGTTTTAGTTGTTGTTAAACAGTGTTTGCACTAAGTCAAGGACTTTTCAGCTTCCCATTCTCTGCCAGCGAGGAGGTGCACAAGAAGTTGAGAGGGCACAGAGCTGGGACAGCTGACCCCAACTGACCAATGGGGTATTCCATACCATATGACGTCATGCTCAGTGTTTAAAGCTGGGGAAAGAAGAAGGAAGGGGGGAACATTTGGAGTGACGGCGTTTGTCTTCCCAAGTAACTGCTACGCGTGATGGAGCCCTGCTTTCCTGGAGATGGCTGAACACCTGCCTGCCGATGGGAAGTAGTGAATGAATTCCTTGTTTTGCTTTGCTTACGTGCACGGCTTTTGCTTTACCTATTAAACTGTCTTTGTCTCAACCCACGAGTTTTCTCACTTTTACCCTTCTGATTCTCGCCCCCATCCCACCAGGGGGGAGTGAGTGAGTGGCCGTGTGGTGCTTAGTTGCCTACTGGGCTTAAACTGTCATGAATTTCACCTAACAGAATCAACCTCTACCACCCTGAATCACTAATTATCAAAACTGAGCAACAACATGCTGCTTGAGCATATGAAATCTTTTCACATCTTCTTTTAAGCACAGACGGATCTGCTGAAAGTCCGCAGTAAGTTTACAACATCCCATTCATATGTGAAAACAATGAAGAGAAAGACATTGTTTTAGGTATGAATACAGCAAATTAATTATTTGGTTTTAAAACCTAAGTTTTTAACTGAAATTTTTAAGTAGAAATTTGCATTTTTCATGTTTGCATGAAAAAGGAATGACATCTAGTGGCAGATTAAATTAGCTGCTACTCTGTAGTGGTAGTGAAGGACACTGTAAGGAAATCCATCATCTGGTTGCAGTGATATGGAATTAAATGGAATAGATCCTGGTTACATTTATCAGTGTGATTCACTTTGCACCTATCAGAGCAATTACTGACCAACTCTCTTTCTTTAGAAAAGTTAAGGGTATACATGCAGGACTGGACCTGAGAGAAAATAAAATACAAAAGGAGTACATTGTCAAGACAAAATATTTAAACTATACACGCAAATATGACTGCAAGCAAAAAACCAAGCATAAAATATGTCTTTGTATGTGCCAAAAATCCCTACAACAGTCTGAGCAACTCCTTATCTCTTTGCAATTTTTGCTCATTTGTGTTTATTTTAGGTTAGCCCAGGTACCCTTTGTAAAGATAGGATAGCTAGGAATGCTTTCTGATGCATGTAATTTTTCCAAAATAAGGTAATTCTTTCCCAGCCCCATTGTGCAATCTAAATAGATCACTTGAGGAAACTGCTACTTTTGCAGTATCACTCAGTACTTTTTTTTATTTATTCTTTAAATGATGCAATAAAAAAGAATGACCAAGGCAAAGAATAACATCATCCAAATATATTGGCCACATCCAAAACTTTATATCAGAATATTGAAGAGATCAAGTTTTCTTCAAACCTGATGTTTTGGGAGCATATACATTATTTAATGAAACTGTATTTGTGGCCTGTTCTCAAATATGCAGTGATTCATTGGGGCAGGACTTGTGTTATGATAGGAAATACAGGCTACTGGTCACTGCCATTTCAGACAGGAGAAGGAAAGGCTAAAGAAAATTTTATGTAGTACCAAACCATAGGTAAATTTATCCATTTATATTCTGCTAATTTCTTCTTTGCCTTCCGAAAGCTGCAGTATTAATAGGCAAAAATCACAGTCTTCAGCTGATGCTGAATGAAACAGGCTGTGAATAGACATCAGATCCCCTCAAACCTCATTTATTGCCAAAACTTGACTTGTGTTGCAGCTTTGATAAATTACAGCAATTTCCAAATGCATGATTGGGATTCATGGAGATATGGCATGTGTTATCATGACTAATATACAGCTGAAGACTGTCAGGAAGATGTAAATTCATAAATGCATTACTTTTTTGTTCTTGAGTTGATTTTTATGTAGAATATTGGCAGGTATATTTTGCTTGTTGTTTTAATCTCTACTTTTAGAAATATGAAGTTTTATGAATGGTTCTTCTGTACTTGGAAAAAAAACACTAATCAAGGCACAATGACAAGCATTCCAATAAGACTAGCTGACAAGCATTCTGTTTGCATTGCATTTCATCTAAACATTTTTAAACATTTACATTGAATTTATGTCAATGTCATTTCATCTGTAAGGGTCCAGCTTCATAAAATAGATTGGATGAAAACTAACCATTGATTGGTTAAAAACTGCTCCAGTCCTAATTAATGGGCAACCTGAAGACTAGGATAATACATTCTCTGTGTCCCCCATAGAAGTGTCCCACTCAAAAAGTATGTCAGTTCAAGATTTCCAGGTCATGGGCCAAAAAAAGCTCAGGGTTTTTTTGCAAAAGCTTGATAACTCACTTTAAAACTGGTTACTGGCTGCACATGCAAATCCCTATTTCTGCACTTGGCCACAGTATGAATGCCTAAATGGGGAGATCTGTTAATATCCAGTGATCATAAATAATGTATACATAGCAATATCCCTCCAACAGAAGCCTTCCATAAGAAGTTTGGAACTATTGTTTTTAAGTGCTATTTCACAAATAATTGAAAAATTTGTCTTAAAAGTTAATCCACAGTCTTTCTTCAGGTGTAAGAGTTCTTGATGTCACCCTTACATTGGGCAAAGAGGACTCCGGGATCTCTCTACAGAAGCAGCTATAACTTCATCTTCAGCCACTGGCTCAGTTGCTTTTACATATCTCAGGTAGGGTCCTAAGTGTAAGTTTTTCTAAACACAAGAACCAGAAAGTGGAATTAAATTCTGAAGGTCCTTATACACTGATACATTATTTTCACTCTAAGTCTCTCTCCTGTCAAGCTTCATTAATTCTTTCATGTCCTTAGTTATCTACTTTTGTCTCCTTATCACCTTCCTCCTATCCTTCCTTCCTTCCTCCACGCTGATACAGTCCTAGTCTCTTTGCCTGCCCTCCATTTCTCCTCTCATCATGTCAGTTTGAATCTAAAGATTTTTCTCAGATAGTACATCACATTTCTAGGTGCTTCTGAAGTCACTTTGTTGTAGAAGACCTATTAATCCAAAATGATGAGGGCATAACACCTATTTAGATAAGTCATTACCAAGCTTCCATGTGTTCCATTATTGATCTGATGAGCCTCATATGGCAAAACTGCGTAATTCTCATCTGAAATGAGAAAAATAAATGCAGATTTCAGGAGGTGAAGTCTATTATATTAACAGAATAATATCTTCCCAGTCTCAAAACAGAAATACACTATCTAAAGGTTTGATCCTCTCTGGCTGACGTTAATGCCAAATATTCTCCAAAATTTAATGAGACAAGAATAGGTTTCAAATTTCAAAAGTTGAAGAGCATAGATGACAGAATTAATCAGCATCTCTTTTAATTTATTGCAGCAATTAGCTATTTTGCCAGAGCAGATGAATCCAAGTGAAATATTTGGCTGCAAACCTTTGGTTTCAGCTTAGTACTGATAAAGCTTTCATTGCACAGCAGTGCTAGACCACCGTTTAGTATACTGGCACAAATGTTTTGACAAAAGTTAATCCTACACATTTATTTTATCGAGAATTTCTTACAATGGAATTAGGCAATACACAAACTACATCAGAAATGTGTAAGTGGCCCACACCCCAACTTTGTAAAGCTAACTACCTCCGTATTTTCTCCCAATTTCCAAATGCACAGACTGCAACACTTACTTAATTTCAACCAGCTGACAGAAGCAAACTGGCAGCCAGACATGATGGAAATAAAAGTATTTATATAATGAATAGCATGGACTTCCAGATGCTG
>NW_009204965.1:63763-95839 GCF_000690835.1 Fulmarus glacialis
TGCATTTCAAGTCACTAACATGGGTTTTTCAACTGACTTCAAACAATGACTTCCGTGCCAAATAAGCAGGGAGCTGCTAAACAGCTCTTTCCCTCCCCTCCTTTGTTTTGTTTTTTTTGTTTTGCTTTCAGCTGGAGATATAGACGACACCTGGAAAACAGCTCTTTTGTTATTATTCACAACTATTGTGCCAACTGGTGAGAAACAATCTATTTCCACTGTCACATTTTTTCGTGTTGCAAAGACATTAGCTTTTGAAGATCAAAATAGATACATAACCTTTCTCCCTAGAGGTAAGACTTGTCCCAGATACAATTATGCTGAATCTCAATGATGTATCTAAAAGAAGATGTAAGCATCTCGTTTTTGCAGTAGTTAGCATATTAAAAAGGCACAGATAAAGTTCTTCCCTGTAATGTTTCTGGGATTACTGCGCTACTTCACATGCAGAATAAATGAGGCGCTGTAAAAAAAGAATAATTTTCATTTGGAGATACTGTGACATAGGAACAATCTTCAGGAACTAAAAAAGCACTGGCGTCTATGGAATGGAGCAACAAACCAGATGCTGAAAGACCTGGATTTTATTCTTGGCTCTGCTGCTCTTTACTCAGCTGCTTAACTTCAGCCAAGTTACTTCACAACTTGTGACACGACCCATCTGTCTTGGCTGTTTTGCAGATATTCTAAAGGACTGAGACTCTGGATTGCTAGAAAGAAAAATCACCTTTGCCATACATGCACCCAGAAAAGTGCTGTAACTCTTGGACAAGGGAAGTTCAGTCACACTTCTAGACTTCCAATTTCCTCTTGGCTAGCTATAAAGCAGCTTACTGCTCCACATAAAGGCTTCAGAGACAGGGCTTCAAAGACACTTAACTTTCTCCATTAGGGAACCTACACACCATAACCTCTGTGCTTTATATCAACGTGCTGAGACCAGGTGTCTCACCGCTAAGTGTTGCAAAACATAAGCTGCAGGCTCCTTAGAGAAGTGCCCAAAATCTCTCCTTTATTTACATCCTAAGTAGCATACTCTACTTCTGGCGCCTCTCTGCTGGCAACTGAGAGTGGCTTATGGTCTTGACACTGTATTGGTTCAACGAAATTTTTATTGCCTTTTCAAAGCTTAATTGACTTCTTGAATGTGAATTTTTGTATCGAGCCACTTATTAGGTCTGTCAAAAGATCTGTAAGTCAACACCCAGAAGTTGCTGTATGGCTGCTGTCACCTGTTCCCATGCAGATTGCTATAGGCGCACTCCAACATGTAGGCCTGTTGCACAGCCATCAGAAATCTGCAGTAAACTGTTTGTCCTTCTGAAAACGTCACCTAGATATTCAGCTGGAGATCACTAACTTAAAGCATAGTAATTCAATAATACTACCATGGCTCCATCTGAGCTTTATAGTTTATTAGCTACATGCATATTCTATGTAGAGACTTAAAAAACACATTATTTACCTAATAGGCTATAATGACTCCTTCAGTGCCTTTATAGTAGGCTATATAATTTCTTCTGACTTCATGGATCATTGACATGATAGATGCATTCTCCTTTCATTCTCCTGCAGGCACATAACTTCCATTATCATTAATGAGACTTACAAACACACACTGAGAAGAGAACATATCCCTTATTGGTATTTGTTACCCAAAGCACCACATTTGAATTAACCTCTCTGCTATGAAGCAGCCAAGGACAGATACTAACAATCAGATTGTTCCATGATCTCCGCTATCATTGTGTATTTAGTTTGTTATTTATTACCTCCGTCATACTTGAAAAAATGAATAGTGAAAGAATCATTAGAACACAGGGCAATTAATTTCTAATTCCATGTCTAGAACTAAATTGCTGTGTGACTTTCAACAAGTTGAAACCTCTTTATTATTTGTCTAACAAGGATAATGCTACTTACCATGTATCCCTCAAAGGGGCCTTCTGATGCTTAATTAATATATGTTTGCAAACCTCTATTAGATCGTTAAACAGAAGGCAATGCCTATATGGTAAAAGAGCTCTGACTACCCCTCATAGGCATTTTCATAATATAAATACAAAGAAATGATGATTAAATAAAACACTGTTGCCTGCATTAACATTTCTAATAACAGAAACAGAAAGTGAGTTATTGAAGAGGTTTGCCATTTATATAACAGAAATAAAAGTAGGAGAGTATGCAATGGTTTACCTTTGACATAGAAGAGGTCAAATGGTTTTCTTAATGAAGTAATAAAACTTTCAATACATTAATTCACCAGATTAAAATGAAGAACAGATAATGGAGCTCTTTTAGCACTTCAAGTCGTCAAAACATAAATTTGAAGCTTGGCTTTGTTGAAAAAAAGAAAAAGAAAGGTGCTTGCAATGTTAAACGCCCATAAAGCTCCTGTTAATGTTAAAGTGATGTAAATGTGATATTAACAAACACAATTAGGGATCCTAAATAGATTATGGGGCACATAACTGCACATAGCTCACAAGCAAATGTGAGCTTGTGATGGGAGAACGTGGATGAACGAGGAAGGTAAATGCAGTTTTTGTCTTGGAGCTGTTTTCTCAAATCCATACCTATTATTATTTATTTTGTTCCTACAAGACCAAAGAGTCTGTTAGTACCATAACAACCTACTAGAGATGTTATTTTATTAGAATGATGATTTTGTTCTGTCAATAAAACATGTTAATCTTATTTGTTGTTTATTTCTGATGTGCAAGTCTACCTTCAAAATGTAAAAGAGAGGCTGATTTGCTTATGGAAATTTCATATTGCTATTTTGTCCAATTTGGGAGAAGTTACTGCCCTTCTCATTTGAAGTGTAAATAAATCACATAAGTTCTCTCTTGTTACATTCCAAAGTAGGAAATATCTTTAATTTTTTTTGTCAGTAAGACGTAAGCAAGAGAAGGGAGCAGAATATTTAAAGAGTCAAAAATAATTTGTCATTATTCTAATATTGCCCCTTTTCTCTTTGACATATATTAAAGCTGAAATACAGTATCTCCTCACTGTTTTATAATCAATGCACTTCTTGAATTGGACTAATAACACTGCAATAGTCAGTTGTTACATTAAACAGATCATCCAAGTATAGTAGGGTTCTAGAATCACAGCTGAGTATCAGGATTCCCCACAAGACATTAACGGCAAGAAAAGTTGGAAAATTAAAACATAGACTGTTTTTTGCTAATCATGTCAGGAAAAGGATGCAATAAGAGAGCGATTTACCACAACCAGTCCAGATTGCTTTTGCTCACTAGTAAGTACACATGCTCAGCTTGGGAAGTCAGGGAACTAGAAGACATATAGAACGATATTACCCACTTGACCTCAAGCTAGCCTCAGATGCAAACATAACTTCTGAATATTTTTCAAAATTTCCATGTGAATCCAGCAGGTGCAAATATATTTGCAACCAAATTTAAAACAAACAAATTCATTAAAGTAAATAGATTCACAGACAATTGCCGAGGCCCAAATGTATCACTAGTTTAATAACACAACAACGTACACCAGAGATGTTGATTGACAATGAATACATGTAAGTCAATGGGAAGAGGTGGCACTTTAGCCTTAATATAAGCTTTGGAAAGAAAAGAAAAAGGAAGGCAGGGAAAACCACATGAAATTAGCTTCAGAGAACCGGATGCTGAAAAGCAGGAGTGCATTTTTGGGCAGAATTCTTCATGGGACCTGCCAACCAGTTATGCACCCTCACTAAAATTGTTCCAGGGGGTGGCTGCAAAGGAAAAATAAACATTATTGAATGGGACGAAAAATTAAGAAACAAGATACCATCTCTTGAATGGTGAAATATGGTTTGCACACATTTCATGTAACTAGTAGTCTGAAGATAGTTTAGGGGATGCAATAATTTGTTTATGAGTGGCAGAGTGCCTCTTGCCTCCTTTTCGAAGCTCTTGGTAGGGACCTTGTCCCTCGTCAAACAGCAGTCCTAACCAGCCTCTGGGATAGAGTGTGTGTATGATGCTCTTCATTTCCTTTCCCCTTCTACCTCCAGTTCTTGCACAGATAAGGAATGATCACAGTCTTCTCTGAAGTGAAGAGAGAAAAACTGTATTTTGTAAGATCTGGCATTTATTTAAGATCCAAGAAGTTAAAATGCCAGTTTCCCCATCAGGGAAACAACGCAATCGATTTCAAGGCATTCAGTATACATTCCTGTTTCTGCTGAATTTGCTAAGATACCTATTAGAATTACATTGGTCTAAAAGTGATATAAAGTGATATCGCTAGGCATGTGTAAGATTCAAATGAATTGATATTTAATTGGCTGAGACAGCCTGACGCCCATGCTATTTTACTGAAAGAATGAAAGATAAAATATCATTACCACTGCAGATCCATCTCCCAAGAAAGGAACAGGACTAATATAAAAGCTTTTCAGCCCTGCATTAAAGTGTCAGTGACACACAAAATAATCCAGAAGCATTGTGTGTCTATGACCAGGCTGAAAAGTTTCCTCATTTATAATGAAATACCATCAAATGAGCATCCATCTTACACCCATGTTCAGAATAAAAAAAACAGACGGGCTGATACTGTGGGAATAAGTAGAAACATAGATGGATTTCCTTGATTAATGGGAGTAGCTGCATTGCCTCACTTGTTCCTCAAGAATGGCTACTCTGCATAATACCTAGTTTTCCATGACAGTATGTTTGTGGCATTTATGGTCTTAGTTTTGTATATGCATGTACCAAACATAGATTAAACAACATTTAAATTTCACTTTTGTTCTCTAATTACACTTAAGCATACAGACGAAGTCTTGCATTTTCACTCTCCAGCAGTTTTTCAAGCTTTTTATTTTCCTTAATAATAAGCAAGATTAGTTCTAGACGGCTCTGACATTTTATGTAGGCAGAAAATGGAACATCTTTATTACCTCCTCAGGGATGTTGCCTTCTTCACATATGGTCTTCTACCTCCTATTAGCTTTGATGGGATGTCCTCATGCCAGTCCACATGAGAACAAATATATATCCAATATAGGTAATCCTTTGTTCAAGGGCCACAAGCTTGAAGAATAATTATTCTGAAGGGCTTTCAGTACACAAGGATATACAGTAGCATATCCTTCAGATTTAAACATACATGTTTTGGCACCTTCTTTTTACATGTGTTGAAAAAACCTGAGGAGATACAGAATCAAAATGAAAGTGGAAAAAAAAGTTCTTTTAACAAAGACTAGTTCACAAAAAATGCCAGAAATGAAAGGGGGAAAAAGATGTTAATCTACCCCTCATCAGCACTACAGTATTACTCACTACATCTTTCTCCATAAGAAGTCACAACAAAATTAATGAGATGATACATCAAAACACTAACATGGAAACTGGTAGAAATTGGCCATAGTTCCTCAAAATTATTTTTAATACTAATGATAATAGTGATTCATTCTTATCCAGAATCTTACATCCAAGGACTCTAAGCATTAATACATTAGTTCTCACAGTCCATCACTGAAGTTTTACAGAGGAAAGAGGGGTATGCTATTCTCCCCTTGAGCTACCTAAAAAGAGCACCTGAATATTGAAAAGCTCCCACAGGGATTCACTCATATGCTTTTCCACTGATTAATCTACTCAAGGCAGGTCTGCATCTACAGAGTTGCTTCTACCTTCAGCAAAATGGTAAGATTTGTAGAGATTTGCCTGACAATAAAATTGAAGGCAGCTTTTCTTTATGTGGGATAATGTGCTTACAAAGGGCACTATCCCACTGTGTAAGGGAGCTATTGGGGCATTGATTAGGTACAAGAGAACAAAAACAGTTCTTATCTCAAACTGCAGGGACTTCTTTGTAGTACATGATTGCAAACCACTAAGGGAATGACAACTTTTTTTCAGTTTATGTAGATTGGCTAAATACCATGATATTTTGGTAATAGCATTATTACAGAAAAACGGAACATTAATATGTTAAATGTAGTCTTATCAGATTTGCCTAAAAGGAATAGCTAATTGCTATCTAATTTACAATTGCATGACAGGAAGGAGAACCCTGCTATAGACAAAACAAAGCCTCGCAAAATAAATGTATAACCTTTTTTTAGACCAACATAATTTATAGACACTTTCTTTTCTTCTTTCTGTGAAGAAACAGAAATTTCACAACTGCAAAACTGTATCAAGCTAAACAAGATAGTTCTCTAAATTGACTTTGGTTTCAGCTATTGATGAAAATCCAGATTTAAACATATTTTTATTTCTAAAGAAGATAGACCTTCTTAAAACAAAGGTTTTGTCACCTCTAGGTAAATACTAGTGATATTTCCCAAACTGTTAATATAACTTATACCCACATCTCATGGATATGCTTGTAAATCTATTCCTAGTTGCTATAAAGACCAACGTAGATTTGAGAATGTATCCTATATGCACCCACTAGTTCTGAAAATATTTCTAGTCCTTGTACTTTACCACAAAGCACTTCTCAGTATTTCAATAGTCAAAAAACCCTAAGCTTCTGAAGTTTTTGAAGCAAAAAAAGTACATTCATATAACTGCTGGCTCAACAGTGCATTGATATTCATGAAAACACTTCTGGCATGTTTAACGTTAGGTTTGTTCTTAAAGCCAGATTACGTTAGTGGTATTGTAGCATTTTTATGAAATTTAAGCATTTTTTCGTAATGGTTTTCTGAACTGAGGTCACAATCCTTAAATGCTACTAATAGCAGAAATTTTTAAATATACCTTCTGTCGCTATTCTGTAATAGTCACTTGCAATCAGTTATTCCTATGAATGTACCTGCCAGTAAACTTAAATTGAAGCATTATTTAGAATGCACATAGAGGATTTTGAATACAATCACTGTAAATCTCTGTTTTTAAGACTAGAATTGCATTCATGCAGAAACAAAGTAAAAAATATAGTCACAAACTAAATTGATTTCTATGAATGTAAAAGCATCAAGGAGCAGAGAAAGCACATCGCCATGCCTTGATGAGCCCACACAGCAGGTATTTTGAAACTCAACATGATTTTCAACTCTACACCTGTGCAATGACAAGAATTCAACAGTATAATGTTAATGAGGCTGATCATATTGGCATGGGAAGAGATCTTATAGATCAGTCAAAGCAATTTTGCACAGTGATAAGTGCTTAGTCCTCTAAGTTCAGACTGCAGCTCCATTGCTGAAAACTTCAACATTTAGATAAACATCAAAAGGATGATATTTCTAAAGTAGTATGCCTCACTATTACTGTTTGGGGAGAATTTTAGGAATTTTTTTTTTACATGCAAATGCATACATGCAAATTTAGAAGTAATAATTATAAACATTGGTAGCAGTGGTAATTTAGCTACTAAAAGCGAGTTCTGATGGAAAATTTCCATCCAAATTACTCTTTGACTAAAAGTGCATTTTCCACCGAATTCAAATGTTCTCATTGGTTTCCTATTCCTGCCTGAATTCAATACTCGGTGTGAGAAATCCTGGTGATATAATTTGGTTTGCATCAATCCAGTATTCTCATGTTGCATTAAAATGTTGCATTTTAAGTTTCCTCCGTCTTAATCGCCTCTTTTTTGATCTGCTGTAGTGCTTCAGGGGAGTAGCATTTTGACTTTGCCATTATTTCATTCTTCCATAAAAGTAAAGATCTCTATTTATATTTATACATATAACAGCGTACTGGCATTTTCCTCAATCTGCAGTGAAATTGCCACATCACCATCTATCACGGAAAACAGAGGTTGTCCTGAGAGCTGAGTCCACAGAGAAGAGTAGGATCTTGAGACATTCAAAGAAAAACTCAAGGTAGCACAATGCATTCACATGATTTCTCTCAGAAACATGCGTGCTAGATGACCACTCATGCCATGCTAACTAAGTGCTCAGGTGTCTGTGCCACCACACATCAGGGTTCCTCTAAAAGTTGGCCTAATGTCCCCAGGGAATGCTGGCTCTCCGCTTTTCACTGTCCTAACCAGCCATGAGAGTGTGGTGTTAATATTCCAGCAATGATCTGAGTCAACTGGTACCTACCCAGGCAAGGAGGAAACAGGGCTCTCTGAGTTATTTCTCACTGGAGTGAGCACAGTGTTTCTGGGAGATGACACTGGGCAGAAAAATCTTGCTAAAAGTCCAGTACCAGTCAAATACTAGAATTAAAATTATATTTAATTAATTTTTTAAATTATTTTAGATTTTTTTTTATTTTAAATGATATTTAATTCATAGATGCTTTCATTCTTTCTGGATTACCCAGAAATCTGTAACTGAAATGTTTAAAATAATTAAAATATTCATTTTTACTCTCTGTACAATCCCAGGGAATTTTAAAATGTGAGACAGAGAAACGCAATTAACTTAAGGCAGTAACACTGTGATTTTGACTACAACGTTAATGTCTTGACTGCAAGTTTTCACCCAACAAAAAAATAGAAACACAGAAGGTATGTCCATTTGGCTTGTTCATTGAATCCAGATGGGGATTCAATTCATTCATTCTGAAACAAAGGAGCAACTCCTTTCAAGGCTGGCCAACAGAGTAGGAGAGGAAAAAACATAACTTGAACAACCAGCTATAACCCTGGTACACAAATCAGAGTCCACACCTTGAGGTGAGGCAACTGAAACTTATTCCTGTAGCCCAAACCCATTCTCACATTTTAATTAGCAGTGGCAAAGGCGGAGCGGAGATGTTTTTTCCCACAGTAGCACATGGGTCTCCTTCACCTTCATTTAGGGCCTGCACAAACCCAGATGACTAAAGAAGATTTCAAGCATAGTTGTTTAAAATCAAAACAAGATACCAAGCAGGGTTGCTACACCTTCAAAATTCTGTGAATACCTCATATCCATGAATAGAGCAGAAATATTTCTTTCTTATCCACTGTCAGGATAGTCACAAGGACCAAGGGAGCCAGAGCAGATCTGGCTGTCTCCTTCCCAGTTCATATCAGGATGAAAAAGGAGGGAGGAGTACGGTTTCCAGAACGACTCAAGAAAAGTCCCAGAAAAGTCCTCAGATGAAGTCATTCCAAATAGAGCACATTCTTTTCATCTTACCCAACTGCATAACCAAGACAAAGCTAGGTAATCACTGAAGCATTCTGTAACAAATTTACCTATGCCTTATACTATATATTTATGTAAAATACTGTAATGTGCAGTTGGTGATTATGATTAACGAAGACAACTACTTAATATGAAAACTTCAATTAAAATAGTGTAATTAATAGCGTACTTTACTGCTTTTAGTTCTCAGAGATGGAATTCTTGGAAATGCAGTTCTTGCCTCCTCTACATATATGGCAATAATACATTCTGATTCAACAAAGCATTAAAAGTTTTCCCTGTTATAAGAAATGGGTTACTTAGTTATGCTTAAAAGGTCTCCTGGTAATCATTAATGATCCTTTTTCAGAGAGAGCACTATGAGTTTCCCCTATTGCCTTTTCAAAAGAAGTTTATTCCATACAAAGGTGGATCTGAATATACTGGCTGGGAATATGAATGAACCTGTAGGTCGGTTTTAGGCAGATTTCAACTTAGAAAGTTATGATGTCCAAAAAAAATTTAAAAAAAAAAAGTTTTCCCAATACTTAATACTTGCTAAAGTATTAAGGAGGGGGGTTTATAAGAGCACAGAAGTAATTTCTATCAAAAAGAAAAGAAGAACCTGCGGCTAAACAACCGTTTTTTTCTTAAAGAAATTTTGCAGTGGTTTTGAAATCAAGAAATGGATTTGTGTTTGTGTGGATTGTCTTTGTACAGCCAGGTCATTTATCCCTTTCTTCCTCCTTCAGATGCTCTAAGATTTCCCCATAGTTCATTGTTTTCTTTGGGTAGAATACCTTTCCAGGATTTCATGTCTCTTCATTAGTTGCCCCAATACAGTGAACAAAACACAGGACAGATGAAAGTTCAGACAGAATTCACTTCAATAAATTTGGTGAATCAACTTTCAGACTAAAATAAACCTGGAATTCTATCCTGGAAAATAGGGACCCTACAATTTTATAGTTGAACCTTATTTAAACTAAAATAATAAGCATGAAATTTAAATAATCTATTAAAATAAATTTGAAAATAAACATTATTTAATGTAGATTCAATGCTCCGTACAGATGGTATCATCTGGACACAGCAAAAAAAAAGGAAAAATTATTTAATAGGTATTTCATATAAAGAAGCAGAATTATATATTCCCTTGCAGCCTTAAAATAATGAAGTATCTTTATCTCATTAGTTACAGTTATTGAATGAATAAATTCTAATTTGCTATCATTAACAAAAAAACTACTAAAAGGTAGTTAATCTAAAGAATCAGCTAAACCAAGAATCAAGGGTATTAAAAAAGGTCAAAAAGCTGTCTGAAACTCTCTTGATATTTTTTAAACCACTTTGAACACTGAGAAAGTTCTTATAAACATAAAAACGGCAATTTGTAGTGATACTTCAGAAAAGTAAACAGGGCAGATAATAAATTAACCCCAAATTTGCCCACCTCATGGCCAGTCATGAGTTCTAACAAAGGATGCAAGCAACAGTGCATTCAGGGAAGACGACACAACTAATGTCTATCTGCACGGTCTTGTGGAAAACAGAGCTTCTCAAACATATTTTTTACAAAAATATCCCAGATTTTATATAAGAAAGTATCCATAACACAATTTACATCTGGAAGTTTCAGAACCAGCAAAGGAGGATTTCTTGAGAAGGTACTGGATTTGCATGCAGCTGACCATGATTCAGGTACAACCCCCAAGGTTCAGCTCTCTTTTCCATATCATCATCATCATCATCATCATCATCATCATCATTATTATTGAAAGGACAGATTCAGTGTCACTGACTCCTTTCTCAACCTGCCCTTCTTTAACTCTGTGATTTCACCATCATCTGGGTTGCCATGTGAGAAAAAGAGAGAGAGGGGATCTTCTTTATATTCCACCATCCTGAGCCTTCCAGACAAATGCTTCCAATGAAGGACGACTGAGAGATGTCCTTGGACAAACAATCTCCAAAGCCATTTTCAGGACGTAAGAACCACTCAGCACTACTTGCCCAAGGTGACTGTGGTTTGCTCCCTGCAGTGAATGCACTGAGCAGCATGAAAAAGCCTAATAGCTCTCTGTGAAGTGGTTTGCACAGCTTCTGGATAACAACAAGGCACTGAGGTCATGAGAGTGCTGTGCTTTGAGTAAAGTTTGGTTGGCCTAAATTGTTGCCAAAATTGTTTGCCAAATTTGCTCTGCAAATGAGAAGAGCAAAGACAATTGGCTTGTAAAGGTAAAACAAATTGAATGATAGCTAGTCTATTGCTTGCTAACTGACTGTCTAGCGAATGACCTTACCTAAATCTATTCATCTTTAACTCAGGAAGGCTCCTCTTGTCCTCTTCCAGATGTGTTGGCCTGTGCTACACAGCTGGGTACTTTTTGGCCAGGCGTATAGGACTCTTCCAAGGAGAGGGTGGTCAGACTGCTCTCACTGACCAGCAAGAACATGGTGGAGGGATGCTCCGAGGTCTGATCTAGCCACGTAGCCTTGAACGAAAGGGGTCGGTTGTCTCTGCAGACATTCACATATGTTAAGCCTGGTTAATGTGAGGTGTTTCATATAGGCCTGCAGGGTCAGTGGGGAATGCCAAAAGCCACACGGTCAGTATCTGGCCACTGGGCTCCTTGAGTAGATGCTGGCCTAGGATCAGAGCGGGCAGGCAAGTTCGGGGATAAGACAAGTGCTGGAAGGGTCTGGTAAAGCGTCAGGGCCCCGAGGGCACCCACTGGCTCTGCAACCACTTCTCCCTCTCAAGAGACTCAGCAGTAGGTGCTCGTGGTCAGCTCTGAGCACTGACTTGGCTTTTCCTCAAGGATTCTGGTAAAACAGAGGTAGCAGTGAGAGCAACTAAACAGTTCAGAAAGTATTTTAAAGGATGCAAACTAATTTCTGCATGTTACAAATCTAATACAACTGTGCAAACTGCATGTCACAGAAACATCTCATGCTGCCAGCTTTTGTTACTGAAATTACAGTTATTGGCACTTGAGCAGATTAATAAGGACATTTTCTCTTTTCATTCTGATTCTTATTAAGAAAAATAAGATGTCAGATGTTCTTCAAAATATTAATGCTTCATTAGACAATAGTCAAACTGAAGTTCATAAAGACTTTTCCTATTATCTTTTTAATTATATGGCTTATGATTGGCTGCATATTCCCACAGTTAAACTTAGTACTATACATCAAGAAACAAAAAAAAGTCAATTATAATGAAAACCATATAAAGAAAATTCCTAAAACCATTACTACTTTACATCAATAAAATCCAATTAAAAATGTTCTTGAAAGCTGCTTTTTACAGAAAATTGCATTTTAGCTAATAATTTTTCTTTTATTTTATTCCAAGAGGTATCCAGAAAGAATGTTTCCATGATCCAGGGAAAAGAAACTGATAGGCTAGTTAGAAAAGGTGAGGGCAGCTGGGTAGCTGAACGTTTTTCTCTGGGCAACTGAATACCAATCAAAAGACATATGTGAAACATACTTGCACTCTTTAAGGCTGAAGTTACAACATTTTTAAGATGGAAAAAAAAAAACCTGTTTATCAGGAGTGGCATCCACTATCTACTTGAAGATTAAAATTTTCTAAAGGAAAATCTTGAAGCTGTGTAAGGTTATTGATTAAAATAACCAAAGACACCTCCTAGCGTCTCAGTGTTACTGTGTGTTGAACTTTTGCCCACCTTATAAATCAGGACTTAATACTCTAGGTAATTAAATTACTGTGTCCACTGCTTCTCTGTACCAAAATGTCCTACGTTTTAATATAACATACTCTTCCAGCGAAAAGAATACACTGGGTGTAAGGGGAAATAGTTCCTTTCATATTTGAACACTTCAGAGTCTAGCAGCTAAAAATTGAAGTCTATTACTATTGCCCAGCAAAAAAATCTCCTAACAGGCAAGGTTTGTGAGGAGAAGCTACCTTTTATTAGACCAACCAATACAGAGAGGAACATAATATCAGTAACAGATACTGCCTTTCATCTCAGACCTTGTCTTGTTTATTTTCTTTGACAGTCACAGTTACCATAAGAATACTTTTACTTTTGAAAAGCACTTAGCAGGCATGTCTGTGGCTGAATGCTGAACACTCTAAAAGGACATTGCCACATACGGTAGTGCTTAGGCCCAACTAGTGTATTTGGATTCACAGCACAGTAGCAAGGGCTACCATATAGGAGGATATTTAAAAAAAAAAAAAAAAAAGGAAATCTTTCCTTAAAGGTATAATTGGAAGATTAAAAACCCTTGTACTATATATCACTTCACTCTTCCAGCTGAACTGATTCCCTGTTTGTTTTAGTTTTTCTCAAATCGTGCATACAATACTAGGGTTAGTACAAATTTCTTGGTAAGATAGCAAGTATTTTTCCTCTCCAAAAAGTTGATTGAATTGGGTAGTTTGCCCAGTTGGCCAATCAAAAATAAATATTGGAGAGTGTTTAAGGAGGAATTCCTAATTTTTAACTATAGTGGTAAATAAGGAGAGAGTTGCAATTTGTCATGGTTCAACCCCAGCTGGCAATTAAGAACCACACGGCCACTCACTCAGTCCCCCCAGGGTGGGATGGGGGAGAGAATGGGAAGAGTAAAAGTAAGAAAACTCATGGGTTGAGACAAAGACAGTTTAATAGGTAAAACAAAAGCCGCACGTGCAAGCAAAGCAAAACAAGGAATTCATTCACTACTTCCCATCAGCAGGCAGGTGTTCAGCCATCTCCAGGAAAGCAGGGCTCCATCACGCGTAACGATGACTTGGGAAGACAAACACCATCATCCGAACGTCCCCCGCCTTCCTTCTTCTTCCCCCAGCTTTATATACTGAACATGACGTCATATGGTATGGAATACCCCATTGGCCAGTTGGGTTAGCTGTCCTGGCTATGCACCCTCCCAGCTTCTTGTGCACCTGGCAGAGCATGGGAAGCTCAAAAGTCCTTGACTAGAGTAAAGGTTACTTAGCAACAACTAAAACATCAGTGTGTTGTCAACATTATTCTCAAAACACAGCACTATACCAGCTATTAGGAACAAAATTAACGCTATCCCAGCAAAAACCAGGACACAACTTTTCATATTATCTAGGAATCTTAAGGTAGCCTTAATAAAGGGATTTCTTGGTGTGAATTTACCTCTTATTCAGAAGCCATTTGAGAAATCCATTTCCTCATTTTAATCCACAGTTCTGCATAAGCTTTCACACTGTTTTGTAACATCCTTCACCTGAATTGCATGATAAGATGCCACTGTGCTGCAAGTTGCAAGACTGCCTATCTTGGAAAGCCTATTTAATACTGATATGCAAATCCTTGTACTCTGTTTTCAGAGGAGCACTATGCTGAGTCTTTGTAGTGTTGTCTGTGATAAAAATGCATGTGAACATGGAGATAGAAAATTAAATTTGGGGAGTGTATACATTTTAATAGTAACCTTTCTACCCACTTAAAAGTCTCCTTACTGCCTACTTTAAGAGCTTTTGGTTTTTTACACTAGACTAATATATAATTTGCTTTAAAAACCATTCTATTCTGTGGGATTAATATTCTTTTTTTTTATCATTTATTTCACTTTTAACCCATTTAACCTAACAGCATGTTTCATAGACCAACTGGACTTTTTCAGAAATTAGGATTCCCAACAACTGAGATTTAGCTATTTATTTCCCAGGGCAGTACAAAGCCCACATGCTTGGAATACAGTTCTTTTTAAGGGGCAAAGTGTACAAAAATCAGCTTATCAAAGAGTTGTCAAATGTTCTGTGCCTGTTCTGACCTTTATTCTTTTGAGGGCTCCTGGGGGGGGCAGAGATGCCCTGGCCACAGCTGGCAGTGGCAGTGACAAGGAACATCCCTCCCTGGATCCCCTCCCTAACTTACAGAAACACGGGAAAGCACCTTTCCAGTGTGTTAAAAGCCAAAGCACCTTGTAAAGAGTAGGAATGCAACAGCTCAGCTTCTACCAGAGGTTTCTGATCAATCCTTACTCTGTTTTAGGCACAGGCTACATCAAAAGGTTGTTAGACCACAAGCATATCTTATGAGTGTCATGGATCTTAGGATCTTCTTTGTTAGCCTGGAATAAACCTTGATTAATTTGGATGTTCTCATCTAAAGACTCCCTAGTCCACCAGCACTTTGGTAAGGACCTCTGCATCAATGCTTATTACTGTAATGGGTCCTTATAATTGTTCATTCTCTTTAGCCTTTGTTTCCTTCCAAGAAAAGGAATTTTCTCCTTCTTGCATGATCTTATTCAATAAGTCTATTATGTGTAGTATGTAATGCTCTATAAAATCGTCTCAATCTCTCATATTTCTTCTGAACTAGCTATCATTTGTCATTTTCTATTCCTGACTAGTAGGGTTGCTAAAATACCTATTTTCTCTCAAGCTTTTCAGCTAGAGGCGTATCTGTCTTGGTGCCTTTGGGAGTACTTTGTTATATTTATCTTAGAGTTTGTTCTGCTTTACTGACTTGTCATAAATCCAGTTAATCTCAAACCTTCTAAACCATTCTCTAATTTTTTTTTTTAATCTATCAATTTATGTTTGAATTCCAGGCCTGAAAAGATACTGTCAGATACTGTTCATCCACGGATCCTAGGTTGTTTTCTTTTTTGTGGGTAGTTTGGTTATTTACAGCTGGGGAACTTTTCTAAAACAATAATCTTTATCACTGCTTTGCCTGAATAGTATTTATCATTTTGATACTTTACATTTTCTTTAACATATTTTTAAAAAATCACACATAATTCTTTTATTCTTAAGAAAACACAGACCACCATTTCAGTTTGTCTCTGCAAGGACTGCATGTTTTGATTCCCAGTGTTTTAACACTAAATACACTATCAAGTATTCATACTAGCTGACTACTCCTATGGACAGAGGTAACTTGATTTTCCTGAATATTGGATTTATAGGACAAACCAGTCCTAGAATAAGTCATGATAAATAAGTTATGATAAATCAGCCCTTGAAGTTGAATCATATGACACACAATCATATGACATAGTAAATACAGTCCATAACTTTCAAATATAATTTGGATATTCCCCTGCACTTGAACCAAGAGTAATTTCTTGTCTCAAAATTTCCCAGAATCCTAAAAAACTACAGAACAACAAACAAAAAAAAAAAAGGAAGACAACTGTGAATGTACAAGATGAGGGTTAGCGTAGCTATGGCTATTAATTTTCACTGTGAATGATTCTGGATTAGAATACGGCTGCTTTCTTCATACGTCTTTTAAAACAAAATAAATATGTTTAACTAATAAAGCTGCTATTTGACTTGCTTGGAGAACATTATGGTGCCTGACTCTGCCTGCCTGTGTTAAGGCATTTTTCATCACCATCCCACAAACAGGTTTTTTTGCAATGGTTCAGTGCAACATTTATCTTTACTGCTTGTAAAAAACTTTATTTTGACAGAGACATTCAAGCCTTTTAATAGTTATAGAATATTCTTATCAGTTCACTGATTCCAATCTAGCTTACCAGCTCATATTCTTTCATTCTTTTTATTTTGGGAATATAATTCCATTCCTGTCACATAGGCCCTGCCAATATTTTCATGGACTGCTAAGTACTTATCATCAGTTGTAATAACACGTATTTATTAACACTTTCTTCACCTCTTTTTCAGACTATAACCCTGCTTCACTGAGATTTGTTTTTTAAATGTGAAAATCATGAGCCTTCTCATGCACATTTGACTCTGCCTATACCTCACCAATGTAATACAGCACAGAACTAAGGTCTAGCAGTATCCAGAAGAGAAAGATTTTGCTTAATAAGGAGCTTTTTTCCCCAGAGAGATACAAAGTGAAATATTTTGAAATATTTCTAAAGTTCACAAGAGAAGAATTTCCAGCTTCACTGACATTAGACATTAGAAAATCCAAAATCGACAACCAGTGGAGTTCAGAAACAGTTTATTTTACTTTTAACGATTTGTTTAATAAAGTTCTGAATAGGTTTTGACTCTGTAAATGTAGAAGGTGACTTGATGCATATCTGAAAAATATAAGAAATGCCACTTTGCTTTCTACTTAAAGAATTTATCACTTTACCTTTTATATTGCAGTATTTTACTACCTAGTATGCTGTGTAAAAAATAAAATTAAACCCTGGACAATGCATGAATATGTCTTAAAAAAAAACCTTTCCAGCTAAGATATGATATTCCAAAGCCAAGATTATATTTTTATCTTAGCTACTGTGTTTGGGATCTGAACAGAGGGGTACTCCATTATAAAGATTTTTGATTTATCCAGTTTCTGTAGTGAGTAGAATGGTGTTGAACATATGACTTTTTGTAAAAGAAAATCCCAATGTTATATCTAGGGATTTAATTTCCCTTAAACTTCTAAAACTGCTGTGTTTTAGGGAGGCAAATGGACCATTTCATTTAGCATTTGCTGATTTCTAAATTTGTAAATAGGATCATTTTATTAATGAACTGTAGTGGTATCTTCATCTTGTCCCAGTCTTCAGAAACATAACGCTCCTTTTAACTCCCAAGCCACACAAATGAGCCACACATTGCCTAATCTGTCTTGATTTCTGTTTTAACTTCTGTCTACTTTAACTTTTAGAAATCACCCTGCCAATGTACTTAACACAAGTTCCAGCTGTTTGACTGTCATAAATGCACATCAAACATATAAAATTATGGCAAGTCCACTACCTACTTGCAATCTATAGTGGCATTACAAAGCGTCAAAAAATTAGAAACATTTTGTTGTTTCCAGTGACAGTCTTGTCTCCCTTATTAATAGTTTTATCAAAGAAGATCCCTATCAGACATTGTGGTTGCTTTGTACTACCCCATAGATATTAGAACTGGACTATCCTAAACAGGGAAAATTAATAATGGCATAGCTGGAGCTACTTTAAACCCAACAAAACAATTTATGCAAAATTATTTATCCCCTATGAAAAGAAAACAAGTTAAGTAGAATGGAGTAACAGCACAAAAAAAATTTCCTCACTTTCAGGATTGGGGAAACTGTATGTTATGGTTTATTTTAGAGTAAATGCGTGCTGCTCCTCCTGCTCTTTTCACAATAAGCACTTTTGTCACCTCAAGAATTTCCAATATATTTTCAAAAGCCTTTATTTTTACATGTATTCTGCTTATTGAAAATCATGTCACACAATCTACTAATTGCATTAAGGGCAATATTTTCATCTATCAAAGTGTACAAGTCATACTACTTAGCACAATCAAAAGTAGTGTTAAACTCTTTAAATGTTTAGGATTTCAAAATTTTTTTTAATGTAGGTAATTTCTGTTCTTCCAATAAAGAAGACTGACATGTCTATAACAGCTCCATTTTGCAGTACTGTCATTCAGTCATCATCTTCTACCTTTGATCCAGTCATCACAAGAATGTGTTTCTCTACGGTAATGCAAAATAAGTCTTCATGTCAGTTAAATAAATTCAGATTTTTTTATTGCTGTGCTGTCGAAGTGGCGGATAGAAAGACATGGATGAACATCTTTCTTTGCTGGTTAAACTCAGAAAAAAATTAAGGTGACTATGATTGTTTCTCACTATCATCAGCTCAAAGTATATTTGGTTTTGATTGATATATAAAGCATGAGAGAGGTTCATTAGCTAAAAATCTTGCTACTACCTGACTCTGAAATGTAACCTGGCCAGTGTGTTTGGCATATTATTAAGAATATGCGTTATCCTTTCAAAAATACTGGCAGCCCTTAGAAATGTTTGTCTTTGTCTGATTTTTGAGAAGCCTCTTCGTGCTTTTTTCTCCTGTAAGCAAGACACATTCAGCAGTGTACTTGAGCAGACTAGAAGTCAGCAGAGGACTGAACGGCTTCACCATACAAAACCTTCCCTTTAAATATTTTTATTGCAGTGTGATGAAATGCACAATCCAGATTCTTCCAAGTTAGGTTAGTACTACTGGTAAGGAGTAAAACACAAAACTTTTTAAGAATTCTGAGATAAATACAGAAATTTGCCACCTGACAGAGTCCTTAATTAAAAATTATTGATTAGTTTTAAAGCATATTCCATTCAGGCTTCTTCACTATTTTCATTTACTAAGGGTGCCACTTAACAACATTCACTTTTGAAAGTCATCTTTACAGTGAAAATGGCTAGTTGAATATCAAAGTGGAAATGTTTACCGAAGAATGCAGTTGTCAAAAAAACCAAGCAAACACAAATAATTAGAAACATGAAAATTGCCAGTTCAGAGAAAACAGGTTTTATATCTTCACAATTCATATAATATTTGAAAGAAAGGAAACCACATCGTGCAATTCAAAAAAATTGTAAGTCCCCAGCCAAAAGTCTTCTCACAAAGCAATCAGAAATCTCTAACCAAAGTAAATGTACATCCTCCCGTCTGTTCACTTCTGTTCTGTCCTACATATCTTCAAAGTATAGCCAGCCCTGGACCCTAAAGGCAGACAGATCTCCACTGTGAACCAGAAACATCACTGCTTCCTCCTATGTTTACATGGAGACTTCAGGTTTATGAACCCTGAATTTCAAGAAGATGAATCACCAGATATCTTGAGCACAATTTTCCCCATAAGCCATTACTATTTCCTAGTGTGTGTGTCAAGACACAAAACTCAAAGGTTGACTACAAAACTCATCCCAAAACTGTCCTTGTTTATAAATACGACCTAGATAATCTACTGCAACAGGACAAACAGTTGCATATAGACCATCACCTGGTCCTTTTCTCAGTCTGCTCATGTCCATCCAGAACTCTCTCCCACCAGCCTTTCTTCTCCTGACTTTTTGTTTAACAATCCCTCTTGCTCGAGTGACTGAAATAGGTGATCTGCACTGCCACAGAGGGTATTAAGATAATTTTGGCAGATTTCATCTTTGTACTGGTTTTCACATGTAACTGAAAGAAATAGTAATAACATAAAATTCCCCTCTTTTTTTTCCAGAAAAATATTCATCTTTCAAATTGTCGTGAAAGAGTGGAATGCACCTCACTGAAAAGAGAGAAGCAGCAATATGTTTTATTGTGGTAAAATAATAATTTGACAGAGTTCAGTGAATTCAGTGGAATTTAACAAAGTTTAACAGTGGTTTACCAAGGTTCAGTAAGTTTGATGGCAAGGTTCACTCTATTAATTATTGCATGGAAGAAACATACAAAGGAAAATTGAGTTAGAATCGAGTTAGAATGATTCACACAGAGACCGGAGATGAAAAGGGTAAGGAAGACCCTCCCATTGACTCAAAAGTTTCAAAGAGGACCCCCTTGCCTTCTAAACTCCTGATGGAGCTTAGGTGTGGCTAGGTCCAATCCTAGTCTCAAACTTTGACAACGGTTTATGTCTAATGGAATTATCTATACAAAGTTTATAGTAATTAATATTTAATAGCTACATGGATTAGTAATGTTTCATTAGTATTAATTCAGCATGCTATCAGTCACTTACCAAAGATCTGCTATTGGTAAAAGGTCTCTGCCTCGAGGAGCAATCGAGATCTCCCAGCTCAAGGGGAGATCACCGCCATGCAGCCACACTGCCTAGCAGGGAGAGCTCAAAGAAGGCTCACTTCGGCTATCGTACTTATGGTATAAAGTGGTTGGCTTGTAGTCAAATTACATGCGGTGGGAAAGGTATGCATGAGACTCCTTGTACCCACAATTTTCTTTGTTCCTTGGTAGATGAGTCTCAGAAAAGCCACCCCCTATTCATGTGTTAATCGCATGACTGGTGTTCCAAGATCATATGCATCGATGCTCACTGTGTCACCCTGCTCCTTTGTGGGTTTTCAGGGAACAGACTGGAACTAGAGGATCTCTTGGCCCAGGCTACAGCTCAAGCCTTTACCTCCTTTGGAGACTTTACCAAACTACTTCTAGTTTGGTTAAGGGGTTGAGTGCATCCGTCACACAGAGTAATTGTGAAAATGTTTTTTGGCTAATTTTCAAAATCTAAGTTTGAAAGTAACATGAAATAGAACTTTAAAGGGAATAATAGTCTTGCAATCTTAACAATAGAACAACAACAAGGACTTCATTAAAAAGCAGTGGTAAAGTGTATGTCATTGTAGTCCAAAATTACTGAGTGTGATGCTCTCATTTTCTTCAGAATTAAAGAACACATCTGTTTTCACATCTCATTTGAGAACATATTTCCCTCTATTGCATTCTATTAAATTTGTTATTGTATCGTTGCGCAGTGGGAATACAATGCAAAGATACCACACAAAACAGAGCTGCTGTTGCTCTGCTGTGAAGCAGATGTCAGGTTCAGTTTCTTTCTTGACAAATTCTTTATTTTTCCTTTTCTGAGGGAACCAAAACACATACATTGCTGCTGTAAAATTCTGCTCATGTAGAAATAAGGTAGCATTAAGATGTTTGTTAACAACCTGCCTCCCTTTTATGAAAGAAAACTAATGAAAAACTAATGAAAATTAAGGAAAATTATCAAAAGGTTGGATTGAGCCTACTTAAACAGCAGTCCGAGGAAAATGATGGAGTGTATTTTTTGTTAGAGTTTAATTCCATTCTCCAGTTTTTTATCTTGCTGACACCAGTGTTACTTCATTGACTCCACCGTTTCTCTTTATCGAAAGGCCAATTTAGCCCAGCATATCTATTTAAGCATGCTGTTGTCCAACAGTCATTGGGATCTAAACATTAGCTTAAACTGCCCTGTTGAATAGAGACACGCACATTTAGGTGTTCTGTGGAACTGAAGCTGTATGCAGGAAGGAGCAGGGAGAGAGATGGAGGGAAGAGGGAGAGACAAAAAGAGAGAGAGGTCAGAGGTCCATGAATAGTAACATCAGTGTGAAAAAAAATCTCCTAAGTTTTCCTTTGTAGTTTTTTCCAGTGGAAAAAAACAGCATAATTTTTCTCAGCAGAGCAATGAAAAAAAATTCTCATCTCTGTAACACAGTGCCCCATCAAATTTCTCATTAGATATATTTTTTTCTTCTGGCTCCTTTCCTTCTGTGGATGTGCTAAGAAGCTACCCACAGCTTTCAACCAGAGCTGTAGCAGCTGTCTCTCAGCAAGATACAACCATTGCACCTGCGGGAGCAGGTGGTTTCTCTTTCAATGGGAGTTTCAGGATTAAAAAAATGTTCTCTCTAGAAGTTAGCAAAGCCAAAGCCTTTTGAAATTGGAGACAGAAAACCAGCCTGCTCCTCACAGAAGAACTGCTTGCCAGGGTAGTTGTCTGGAACAGAGAAGACCAAGATGCAAGCCCCAGCTCCCTGTAGCCCACACCGAGGACAGGAACACCAGTGCTAGATGAGTAGCTAATCTGTCTCTAGTTGGCCTAATTAATAGTGCCAAAAAAATGGACAGTGATACTGAGATCAAGATACTAGCTAGATTGCCACAGTCAGGTCTCTCACTCAGGATGCACGAGTTTGAGAAATCAGTCTGAATCTGAGAAAAAACAGCCTGAATTTGTATCCTGGCATCTTGGTTTCTTGTATCACACTCTGGTATTGTGTTACTGGCCACACTGGTTATGCAAGTCCTTAGTGTGACCAGAAATCCTATCCATCCATTCCAAAATCTGCATATGATGACAACAAAAAGTTTCTGCCTTTGACTTTTGTTGCCTGATTTTCACCTGAAAACTCCCAATTAACAGTATCTACTGCACTAAATACATACCGCTTGCCTGACATCTCCAGCTTGAAAATTCAACCAATGCCTATAAATTCCATAAATGTGGATATGATACAGGCTAGACAACATACCTGTCACTTCTTTATACAGTCATGTGCAAACACGTATCTTACTTTCCACAGAAATGTTCAAGATTTTTCAAAAGTGACACTTTCTACAGGAACTTCTGTTTTCCCGTGAGCTATTTAGAAACCCTGTATTAGTTGACTTTCAAAGTTAGGCAAACTACACTGTCAGAGTATTGAATGTCTCTAATTTCATTCTGCTTTGTCTTCCTTCCAGAAGTCATTAATTAAGGACATTATTCTGAAGCGCTAGTGTCTGAACACGCCAGTGAAAATTCATTTAAATGATTCAGCTTCTGAGAACAAATTTGTTTCTTTTTAAACAAAGAAGCACTAGGCCTTCATGAATGCAGAAAAGCAAAAGGTTTAGAACAATCTGTTCAAATTTTGTGAGCTACTTCCAAGTTTTGCTTGCTGCCAGTTAGTCTGTGGCTTTCTCAATCTGCTGAAAGCTAAGCGTAAGTCAAACTCTTTTGCTTTTTATCCTGAGAAGTTCATAAATCACAACTTTATCGATAGCTTTTGCCACTGTAACATGCTGACTTCCTATAACACTTGTTGTCTCTCATCTTCCTATGAAATACTTACATTTTCAGGAAACAAAAAAAAAAAAACAAACCACCACACACAAAAAAAAACCCAGAATCTTTTAGTGGTGGAGTCATTTCCATGTAAGTAGAAAATATGGCTAAAACAAACCATTAGACAAGCTTTGTAACAACTGCTGCAATCCATGGCAGGGACATAAGGAAAACAGATTAGATCCACAAAGCACATCTCTTGACGGTGTCTGCAGAGTCTAAAGAGAATGGATTGTTTCATTTCCTGGATTCATGGATCCCTAATGAAGTATAATTGTATCTCCATGATGGTTTCATGCTAATTGAAGGAGACTACAGAGGAAACCAGCTTCTGAAAGGAATTTTTGAAAATGGGCAGTTAGGATTAGCCACCTTTCAAGGTAGTTACAGCTATTCTTCTCACCACCATTTCAATCATCAGTCTCATCTTTTCAGAGAACACAGAGACATAGGAATAATGAGCACATAATATAATTTTTATAATATATAAATATTAATCTTTTAATACCTTCATGCAGACAAGTCATGTTTTTAATTGGATCACAAATTTTCATTAGCTTTCCTACACTGGCATAAGGTCAGCCTCGCATTCTCATGCTACACAGTTCTAGGTCGTATTTTCTACACTCTCCCTCTTTTATTTTCTTCCTGAGCCCTAATACAGTAGGGAAGGTCCTGTGTTGATCCAGACTGGGAGACCACTGTATATCAAGGACCACATAACTGTTAACCTTGGTAGGCACAGGTCTGTGCCGCACTATGCTGTGTCCAGCATGGCCTTGTGTTGTGCTGCACAAACCCTTGACCACAGGATGAGCTCCACCAGCTCTCTGTAACGGAGGAACCTGCAGGCAGCTCCCACTTTCTGCCAGCGATTACACCACCTGTGTGGCCTTGCCTTCATCTAAAAGTGCAGCAAGAAGTTCTCATTGAAACATCCTTTATGAATAGAGTTGTTTTCTTGTAAGAAAATTTTATAAAAGCTCAAATAACCAAAAAGGAGAGGCCACGGATGGGATCTGCACAGCGTGCTGTGGGAAAATCCATCCAGGGTCCATCCAACGCTGCACGAACGTGTGGTTCCCAGTAGCTGAAGGGATGTAAGATATACTCACTATCTATATTCCTCTTCTTATTCTGTCTAAACAGTTATTTTATTAAGCCATTTGTTACTGGGCCTTTCCTGTTGAGATCCAGGCAGAACCCTGCACCGTCTCTCTCCCTTTCTCCACCCACCCGGTGCAGAGCAGGTCCGTTTACTATTTCTACTTCTGACGTCTTTTTTCATTCCAAAATTGTTAATTGCAGATGCAGAGAACAAAGCCAGGCCTTTTCTATTCCCCCCCCACCTCCTAGACAAGCTAATTATTCTGGCTCTGAGGCTACACAACAGAGATTTTGCAATAGAAAAGAAGCAGCTGCCAGGCAGAGGTGGTGTAAGCTAGGTTGCCTTCTTCATGACAGTGGAGGGTTAAGATCTTACACACTCATTTCACTTACTGTGGCTCAGACACTGAGTAGTATCTTCTTACACTGTGACAACTTAATCCATTTTCATTACATCACTGTAACCTCAGACCCCCTTTATGCTGCTGAGGCAACATAAATTAGCCTCGATGTGGCTGTACGTGTAATTCACAGGGTTTTTGAACTGCCTTTACTTGGCCACAAAGTACAAGCAGACCCTAATGTAAGCCAAAACCTATCCTGAAACCTCTTCTAACTGCATGCTTTGTTTTCCTCTGATGAGGATGAGTTCTCACAGTACTGTGAATAACCACAGCCCTTCCTTCACTTTCCTTTCAGCCTGGAGAAGGGAAGGCTCAGGGGGCATCTCATCAATGTGTACAAATATTTGAAGGGAGTCTGTAAAGAGGACAGAGTCAGGCTCTGTTCAGTGGTGCTCAGTGACAGGACCAGAGGCACTGGGCACCAACTGAAACACAGGAGCTTCCCTCTAAACATCAGGAAACACTTTTTCACTGTGAGGGTGACCAAGCACTGGCAAAGATTGCCGAGGGAGATTGTTGAGTCCCCTTCCTTGGAGATATTCAAAACCCATCTGGACATGGTCCTGGACAACCTGCTCTAGGTGGCCCTGCTTCAGCAGGGGGATTGGACAAGGTGACCTCCAGAAGTCCCTTCCAACTTCAACCATTCTGTGATTCCTCATTCTTGGCAGAAAGCCAGGCTAGTCCCCATCCCTGTTTTACCTCCCTTTTTTGAAGCTGAACGGAAGAGAGTCAATCTGCCACACTCAGCAGCTTGTGAGAAGGAGAAACTTTTTAGAAGGCTGAAATTCGATGACTGCTGGGTTATCACAGTAAATCACAAACACATTTAGAAAAACTCTATATATTTATAATTGTTACCAGTTACTGTACTCAAGTTTGTGATGAGTTCATCCCTCTTGTCGTGAAAAACAGCTCCCTAGCCCCATCACAGTAAGCATTTTCTCATTTACCATCTCCTAGGAGCTAGATAAACCATGCTGGCCGTTTTAGGGTGATAAAATATTTGTAGGTCCTGGGAGATGATTCCTCACGTCACATATTCCAACGTGCTTATCTATACCTCTTATATATAAACCTCACATACGCCACTCTTGCTGACAGTCTTCAGAGGTGTCACAGGTTAAATGACGATAAGAAAAAGTATGCTCACATCCCCCAGCTATTTGTTTAGGTTCTGCCCTGGAGTGATCGCCTTTGAGTACATAAAAGTACTAATAAAAAAAGCATCATCAGTCTGGCAACTTACAGAAAATACATGCATTTAAGAAACAGCCAGTGTTTAAGAAACTCTTTCAAAATCTTTTTTCTTATACAGCTATCCTAGATGACCAGTTATACACAAGTTCTTGAGTGTACATGGGAAAAAATAACACTTTCAGACATCATTTTGTTATTTCAACATTTACGTTGACTTTTTCAAAAGAATGATATTTTAGTTCTGAGGAAAAACTATGCACACTAACCATTCTGTTCTTTACAATACTTCTTTGGAAAGTATATCTTGCCTACGCCTCCCCAGTTGGCTCTGTAGCAAAGTTAAACTTCACTCCTTTTCAAACACTTTGGAGTTTTCCTTATTTTTGTAGAGAATTATGGAGGTGGCTCTGACTGAATCACATTATGCTCCAAAAGCTTTTGAAGAGAAGTTCAGTCTCTCCAGGCATTCAGAATTTTTTTCTCTAGCCTGAAAAAGCTGACAGAAAGGTTTAATCAGGTTTGATCAAAGGATCTCTCTTCAGGATCCGGATTTCCCTAAGTACAGTAGAATTGGAATAATGAACATTAACACAGTCAGTAATGTATATATTTGAAAGGAAAATAATTATAGGAATTTTTTTTATCTTAGGAAATGTGTGTATAGTCTACATTTCCAAATCTGCAGACATAATTCAATGCCCCTACACATCATCAAATCACTTAATGTGTCTATAAATGATTACAATTTCAATAAAATGTCACATTCAGAATTTACAGTTCAAAGACACAAAATGGAAAATAAAAAAAGTAGATAACATAACGAATCATGACAGTAAAAATTAGAACAGGCATTGAGGGGAAAATAAACACCATAACTGTTTCTTTATGGAGGGAATTTGTACATTTCAATTTTTGTCAGCTCACATGTTTTTAGCATCCCTGGAGATGCTGTTTCACTTCATTGGCTCCCAATCCTACAGTTAAGATCCTACCACGGAAAGCCCAGAGCCTCACTGAAGTCAACAGAGCTCTTCTTGGGCACCACAGCTCAGCTGTGTATTGTCAGCTTGAAGAGTTGGTATCTTTTTGGCTGCCTAGCCATACAAAGCAATTCCATTAATCTGAAGGAAAAAGCTTCTTAGGACTGTGGTGGTTGGAATTATTACTAACGTTTTATTAACAAGTTGAAATTTTGTTTTGAAGGCTCCAGAAATGTCTGAAACAAATGTTGCTGAAACTTTCCAATTACATATTTAATGCATCCATTAATCTGATCAAAAACATTGACATCTTAATGTTCAGGTTTTTTCTTCAAAAAATTGATATATTGTCAATCTAAGCTTACACTGCAGACCTACACTCCCCACAGAAAGATCACCACAGCTAAGTCCAACTTGCATTTGTTCGCCCCCAACCCTGCAATGCTATCACTTCACCTCTATACCACTCCCAGTTATTTGCACTGAGATATCATTTTCAAAAAGCACATAAATTTAGGTCCTCAGATTCCGTGTTGCAGCAACATCTCTCTGGCTATATGTGGGACATGCTTCCACTTTTAGCTATCTGATTTTAGAAATGTCTCAACCTAAGGACAGAACCAAAAGCTTTATTTTGAGTCACTGGAGACTGCAACACTGTCACTTTTGCAACAAGTGCTGAAAAATAGTTTCAAAATAAATCTCAAAACTCAGCTACCAAAAGTGGTATCTATTCTCTTAGCATATTATTGGCAGATGTATCTTCCTAGTGAGATGAACTATAGCCTCCCTGCCTTTACAAACCAGTGTGAATGTAAATCGAGCCTTACAACCAGCTTTGAAATTGGACTATAGTATCCATTGTTATATTGGTCTCCATTTTACACGTAAATTAGCATGCCCTAATAAGCTGCTTTTGGCATTTAACACTCCCATCCAAAATATTAAGTAACTTCAGCTTCTCTAAATTATTATCAAATACATCATATTCTGTAAATTGGTAGGCCTTGTTTATAATCTTGATCTTTCCCTTTCAGCTGAAGTAATTGATTTCCAGTATTTCAAGTTCTTAACCATCTGACTAATTCACACTTAATTATTTAAGTAATGAATCATGAATGCCAACAACTTACATGTGGTGGGGAAAAAGTTCAAACACTTTTCTCATCACATTTAGTGATGCAGTCCAATCATATTTGTGTGAGCAGGGCTGGAGCGTGGCATGCATAAAACATAGCTGATCAATCTGCCTCTGTGGATGAATCGTAAGGCTGGGACCTAAGTGAGTATTTTCCACGTGGCTGTTCATTGTTTGTTTGCTTAAGTAATGTTTCAGGGATTTTTTAACATCCATTTCTTCAATTCACATGTTGCAGTTTTTCGTTTTGTTTTTGTTTTGTTTTGTTTTTTTTTATAGTTAAGATGCTTTGCAGGCGATACGGAGTAACTTTATCTAGTAGGCAACATATTTTCACTAGTCAGACAAGGAACTTGAGGCTTTTGAAGTAGCCACAGGAGGGTTCTCCTATCATTTCTTTATTGCAATGGTAAAATTTATGAAATTTTAAAAAAAAATTCCATGTTTCCTATTGTTTCTTGCCAAAAACACTGTGCGTACAAAGATGCATGCAAATCAAATGTAATGTTGTATACAAAAAAGTTCTTATTTTCATTCTTCCAAGCTGTAGATCTAACTTTGTGAAAGACTCTGCCTTACTCCAGTTAACACTTAACCCTGCCAAAGGCAGAATTTCCAGAGAGTTGTTCATGGCTATGAACTTACTCAAATAAGCTATGAACCCAGAACAAATATATCAGTGACATAGTGATGAACTTGTTACTCCTGGGAAAGTGGCAGAGCCTACACAAACATATCCTTACCCACTATCTGATTGAATTAATAAACTTAGCTGTTAATCATCTGTTATACTTTAGAACAACACTGTTCATTATCTGATTATATATATCCAAAAGAGGTGTTGTTCCATTACATTATTACATTTATATATTATTGTATAAAGAAATTTTTATACATTGTACAGGTATAAAGTAATTCCTATTTGCCCACAAATTGTTAGCAGTTCAGATGCATATAAAATATTTACATATGCAACTGATACTTCATGAAAGCTTTCTGCAACTGACAAATTCTTAACTCCTGAATGCAACTTATTTCCATATTTCGTTCAATTTGCATTGCAGCTGACTTTTCAGTGAGTCCTTAAATTAATATTAAATGTGAAACTTGCTGGATTTTTTTAATTTTTTGGAGTTTCAATTATTAGTACTTAAATTTTTTTGCAATTAAGTTAACATGAAAGGCTTAATAATTTCAACCATCTTATCTGCTGAATCATAAAAAAGTAAGATTTTTTTTTTTTTAGTAGAAATGTCAGATTATGAACGACTGAAGGGTTTGGGCTGTATTGAGCTCCTTTTCAACTCATACACACAACTTGCTTCTGGAACATCAGGTAAGGTACTTCTTGGGTGCTCACCTTATTACCTTGAAACATCTGTATGTGCCAAAAGTGCTGCTATGTAAATATGCTACTTTAATATTTAGTAAAGCTCCTTTCTGTCAAATGGGGCAACGAATGACAGATTCCCTTGGATTTTAAGTGGTCCTCTCCTCATGTTTTTTCCAGTTAATACTGGAAATTCTATGTGAGATTAAGTTATGTGAGACTTTTTTCAGCCAAAACACGAAGGAGAAAGTGACAGTCACTGGAACTGCAAAAAGCCGAATGCAATGACTGCCAAACGAGTTATGTATATTGTAGGCTGGCTAGAACATAAAGTCTATCTAAAGGCCAGTGGGGATGAGATGCTTAGCTGTGAGAAAGGGGAGTTAAGTCTACACAAAGTTATTCTCATCCAAGCCTAATTGAATTACCAAAAGTATCTCTTTATCTTCTATTATTGTTTATAAAAATATTATGCCTTACCACATCTTTATGATTGCATAAATTCATACCATAAATGCTTTTATAAGTGCTTAAATATATAAAAATCAGATTTTTGTGTGTGTGTATATATATCTCTCCAGTAAAGCTGTTGTACCTTATCTGAGCCTAGATCTCAATCCCATTAATAGGATTTCTTTATTGTTACTAGCAGCTTAGCTAAGTAAAGAGAACTGAGGCAGGGAAAAAAAACCTCTCAGGATATAGATCCAGAATCTAAATGTTTGTATTTCTTTCAATCCAAGGAACCTCAATACATTTGAGGTAAACCAGAGAATACATCTTAATAACAGGTAAGAACGGAAAGTTTTGGCATCAGCTTTCTGAGGCAGAAGCCAGTCACGACAATACACATATTTCTATTTTATGAGTTCCTGTATTTACTGAAGAAGAAAATTTTCAAAAGAAGCTAGACATCTAAGTAAGTCCCACTGAAGCTGGGTGTTTAGTTCCCTTAAACTCTATGAGAAATTCTACCCACAAATGAAAATATTTTAATATAATCATTCTGACTTTATATTATGAAAATAAGATAATACATTAAATTCTCACTGATGGCAGCTAGTAATATTATTCTTTACTTTCTATAGTTTATCAATTTTCCTGAATATTCTTAAACATAAAAAATAATAAAAATTCATAGATTTAAAAAGACCTGTCACGACATAGAAAACAATTGATGAAGCAGGGGAATGAGCTCTTTACAAATGCAGCTGAAAATCCAGAAAAACAAAGATTCTGTTTGATAAAAACCAATCCTTGCATTTCATTTTTAAACAAAATAAGTGAATCAGTGTGGCTGAACTGTCAGGCTTTAATTGCTCAAAAAGTCTAATGACAAAGGGGAAGAAGTGCCAGAAATTCACATGATTTATTATCTTCCTACACCTCAGTTTCAAGCAAATGTACAATCCCAGAGGGATTCTCAACCACTTCCTGACAGCCCCTCAGCATTGAGTTAATACACAAGGTAAAAGAAAATTTAATGTAGAGTATCAGAACTGATTAATGGAAGTCATGTCAGCTGTCAGTCCTCTGCAAACTAATTAGGCAAAGCACTCAAGAAAACTCGGTGCTACATATGAAGGTTGCCAGAAACTTTGAAGGGGATCATAAAAATAACAGTAGATGATTATTAAAAAAAAAAAAAAAAAAAAAAAAATTTAAAATTGGAAATTTTTCCTTCAATGTTTAATATGTATTTATTTGGCCAACTGACTTCTGCAAAGAAACTAGGATATTAGTCCTACAAACTCATTCTAATGATTTCTGTTTGAGTTTTCTAATCTCTGCAGTAACTTTTTACTTCGAGGCCTTTGTTTTTTAAACAGAGTTCTAAAACACTACTGAGGTAATAAAGCCCAAACAATTCTAGGTAAAAATAATCTCATCAACAGTGTAAGAATTTATGTCAGGATGAACTAATTCATTCTACTGCATGCCAGGACTACTGAAGACTGAAATATTCTGTCTTGAAAGAACCCCCCTTTAAGCATGCCCAAAAATCAAGCTCTGTAGACATTGACATGCTCTTGGTCTTGAACCATGTTGGAAATGTCATGTGAGAGGACATAGTATGCCAGGGGAAAACCATGTAAATGCTTCATATAGGACACCCTAGAACATCTTATCAAACAGTCTGAATGTCCCTACATCTGTAGAACATCTACAGATGCTGCTGGTTTTTTTTTTTATGTTGCCTATCCTATAAAGTATCAATGAATTCTTTATATCATTGAAGCCTTTAGTCTCAATACAGGGCATTCATGAACATTATTCTGTCAAAAATATTGGGACTCAGTTCAGCCCCTCCATCTATTCAATAGTTCGAGCTATTGCACTAGTATCAAGTACTTCTGTAAAGTGCCATCCCCCCTGTTGCAGAACACCATCAACCTTACGGTATTTTCTCTATGAAAAGCACATCTGTGTGGAAGTGACAGAAGTCAGAGCTCACTGCAGCTCCTAACCGTGAGCAGAACTGATATGTCCATTCACGTTGCCTTTATTTTTTGATGTATATCCTACATATAATCATAGAATCATAGAATCATTA
>NW_009204966.1:0-17075 GCF_000690835.1 Fulmarus glacialis
TGGCCCCCACTCCGGGCACGCTCCCTGCCCGCCGCCCCTGCCAGCCGCCGCGGCTCGCCCGCAGGAGGAGGGACTGAGGACACAGAGGGCAAAGTAAATAAAATTTAAAAAGTAGAGGTGGCTCGGATAAAGATCCCATTTTACCAACTCCCTCAATTTTCCTAAAAGTTCTCTGCTTGAAATAACAACCACAAAAAAATAAACAAACAAACAAAAAAAATCGAAGTCAGGGTTTTGGATATGAACCATATTTTATCAAACTCCAAAAAAAACTAGGAAGGGAGAAACATCTGATGGCTTCTCATTCAAAGGAAGCCCAATAAAACACACAGTCCAAAGGAGTTGTATTTCTAACATTTTCAAATCTGGGTGGCCCAAGGTTTGGTTCCACATCTATATTCAGTTCTCCATATTAAAGTCTCTTTAAAAGTAAAAGGTGTGGAGCTCGCCTAGTTGGGCTTTGCCAGGAAAGGGGTGAAATGGCACGGAGCACATGGAGAAAGTCAGGCCACTTCTATAGGGGTGCCTCTGCAAGGAGCTCTGTGACGAGATTTGGGCATTTGGGTTTGAAACACTGGTCCAGCAAGTCTCTAAACCGAACCTGAGCCAAAGGGAAGGTAATGGCAGAGGAAAAGACAAGAGTGCAACCAAAAAAAGTAGAACAAGGCAGAGGGATCAGGCAAACCAATTTACAAGGACAGAACTCCTTTTTAAGCACAAAAAACAAGTCAAAAAGAAAATAGATTTGAAGAAAACTAAACCAAAATATGGGAGTGGGTCTATCAGGGTAGTCTTTTTATGTTCTAAAATGATTGCTGATAAGTGGTGGTGCATAAAAGGGATTTATTGTCTGCAATACATTAATGAGTGATTTACAGTCTCCCATGAGTCACATTAAATACAACCTGTCATATTGGGATCTCTTGGTGAATTCTCTCTCCAGATGTCACCAGCACTTATCCTCCTCGCCGGAGGACGGGTGCCAGGGCTCCAGATTGTCATTTGAAGGCATTCCTAACAATAATGGCTCAGAATTTCTAGCTGCAGGGCAGTCCTTCGGTTCAGAAGTGCTGCCAGCCCGAGGGGATCTTTGCATGTTCAAAGGAACCAGCTCCAGACATCAGAAAGAAACATGAACGTGGAGCCTACTGCCTCTGTTGTTTTCTCTGCAGAGGAAGGTAATAGCGTGAAGAGGGAGCAGCCTGCATCCCTTGAGTGGGAATGCCTTGGGCTTTTCCATAAACTGAGGCTTGGATTAAAGCCAATATTCTTGTATCATTCCCAGAGAAACTACTGGCAGGGGTGTTTTCCCCACTCTGGATGTGAGTGTGCAATCCGGCACGAGTCCATTGTAAGTTTACTAAGTTACTGCCCATCTCAATTAGGAGGTAAAAAACATTAGCTTAAGGCACAGAAAGGTTAGAAATGCAGTTACCAGGGCTCAGCTGAGGGCTGATAACTCACTACACAGCTCTGACTGGCTCGGGTCACCACGGGATGCTGTCACACATCCCTGACGTCCGTCAAATCTGTGCTGCTTTGGAAGGATTTCGAGCCATGCTGAAAACAAGCAAGCCTGACACCAAAGAAAGACCGTCCGCAGAGGAAGGTGCCTGTATGACCCTGGGTAGGCTCACACAGCCTCAGGCACTGAGACTCGCTCAGTTTTGGAGAAAGCACAGCTGAGCCAGGTGCACCAGCCCAGCGCAATGATGCAGCTTAGTGCCAGCTACCCTGGTCTCAGCTCCCAGCTAATTCACATCCAGCACACAGGCAGAGAAAGCTCCTGCCAGCTAAAGGAGTACCACACTTGTCACTAGGGACCAATAAAGCCGTGACAGGCGGGCCTGTCAAGCACCCTCCCTCAGCCACGCAGCAGCACACCTACCCTGGGCCAGCAGCATCATACCCGGCACGATGATGAGTGCAAGAGCCAGGAGTTTGATGATGGAGAGAACCGTCTGCAGCCGGGCACTCCAGGTGACGCTCCAGGAATTGAGGGTGAGGACCATGTCTGGAGAGGAGACCACACTGCTAGAGCTATAGCCCATGCTCAACGCACCCAGGAAAAAATACAGCAGCACTCCCTGCTCTGGGGATGCCGGGGAGAAGGCTGCGTCTTTACAGAGAGGATGCTCAGGGTGAGAGATGTCAGAAAACATTACAGGTGTGGCCCAGTGTATAGCGTTTGAAGGGGGAGCTGAGTTATGCTCCCCCGGGTTCCTGTGGGGGTGATCCACGCCTGCCTGGGGGGAAGGTGTGAGTTTGCAGGGACGTCTCAGCAGCCCCCTTCACAGCGGTCCCTGTGCCAGCACACACCAGCCTGGAGCAGGCAGGACAGCTTCACAGGCTGGGTGCACCAGGCGAGAAGTCCAAAACCTTGAGCCTGACATCCTCAACCTCAATGTGGCATTTGCACAATTATACATGAAGAGTTTCTACTCCCGTACTTGGCACAATCCCCCCGACCTAGGGCTCCAGGTGGTCAACAGGGAAGCCCATTCCCCTTCTTGGAGAATATAGTGGCCCCAAACCAGCCCCTTGGATCGGGAAGTTTTGGGTGGCCAAGGAGTAAGATGGGGCCCTGATCCCACAGTTATCCCAGAAGATAACACCTCCTAAGTGCCCCTGGTCCAGGGCAGAGAGGCTCCGCGGTCGGCAGTCCTGTAAAAGTTAGTACTTACAGTACCCCAGGAGAGACACCAGCTTCACAGCAGGGACAGGGGCTGCGCAGGGGGCAAAAAACGGCTCCAGCATGTAGCGTCCAAATGCCAAAGAAACCACAGCGCTGTTGGCAGGCCTGGGGGGGGAACCGAGCACAAACTGGTCTGCGGATGGCCAGAAAATGGCGTGATGTAAAACTGCACAAAACTCGGAGGGGGGGGGGAGGGGGAGGTTCCCCACCCAGCTTAATCCTGCTCTCCCATACAGATGGGGAATTCCCATAGAGTCTTTTTCATAGGTTTTTCTCAGTAAATGGGTTAAAAATCATATGCTGCAAAAAGATTAATTCCCAACTTGAAAGCAAAAGTTGAGATTAATCGTACTGAGCAATGCAGTGCGGTTCATATGTCCTGCTTCATCTCAGCTTACATGAAGGACACAGGTTATTGAAAGACGAGGACTTTCTTTTTAAGGTTAAAAAAGAAGTCATTTATAATTTTCTAAAATATTATTTAACTCAGGGCTAAGCCAGAAAGTTGTGTCCACAGGAGAATCCAAAAAAGTTTCACAATGAAAGCAGAAGATCTGAAAAAAATCTGGCATCTATTGTCAGTCTCTGAAAAATACCATGGCTCTTGGAGGATACTGCCAGGGGAGAAGAGAGATATTCTTCAAGTACAGATCACGTTGAACATGTGTAACTATTTACTGATTATGCCTTCTTCCTTTTGTCACTGAAAAGCTTTAAAAGTTGTTCAGATTGTTTCTACTCTTTCCTTTACAAACTGCCCAGACTGTTACCTGGCCCCGTAACTTTTGATTTTTTAAATCCAGCAAAACGCAAACAAAAAAAATCTCTTACCTGATAGCAAAAAACTCTGCCCACAGGAATAAGAAACTTGGCAGAGGCCCTAGTGTCTCCAAAATGTAGATATAATGTCCTCCAGACTTGGTGATTCTTGTTCCAAGCTCTGCATAACACAAGGCACCTGGAAAAGTTCAGGTAGAAATGCACTGAGTAAATCATCCCATGGATTTTCTCTTTTCTGTGTGACTTTTCAGGAATTGAATGAATCTGTTTAAAATCAGTAGTGAATCAGAGGAAGAAAAAGGGGTTTAGCAGAACCACTCTTCCCTATTTTTGTGTGCTACAGTATTTTGAAGTAAATTTTGAAGTAATTTTCTGTCTGAAGGAAACTTTCTGGTTAATGATACAACTTTTCCACGGAAGTTATGCGGAAAGGTGTGTGATAGAAACGTTGCACTAAGCTACAAGAGGTTTCCTTTGAAAAACGTCCTGGAGGTTTGGATTCTTGCTTCTCCTCGCAGTCAGACTGGCGAAACAGTGGTTACAAGGCAGTTACAGCAGCTCAGCCGACAGGCCGTGGCTGAACTGGTCATTTCAATCACGTTTTTGATCACAGACCACATTCCTGTGTCCTTATCTTGCATCTTCACATAAACCCCTTCCTTCATTCGAAGACACCAGACAGAGGACCTGGAAGGGCATCTCCTCTGAGAGGGAAGACCTGCCACTGGAGGAAAACATGGCACCGATGGTGCGGAGGAAGGGGAGCATCCGCACGAGAGGCTCAGTTCATCTCTTCTCACGTGTTCGCGCACGAGCGCGGCGGCAGAGCTGGGGACTGCCTGCTCCTGCCTTGGCAAGCACCTCCGCGCCTCCCTGCCCCGGCGCCGGAGCGCAACGAGAAACCCTGGGAGGGGTGCACCAGAGAAGACAGCTTAAAGCTTTCAGGCAAATGGACAGAAACGTTTATGCCTCCACCTGTGCCAAAAAAAATCCCATCTGTGTTTTCTCTAAAGAGCAATTCATCATGCCATTTGAACATGTCTAAGTACGAATCTTAAGCCCTGCCTATGCTGCATTCGCTTGCTAGGTTAAACATCCTTTGTTTTCCAAAAGAAATCATAAAACACTTCACTTCTTTGAGCACAACTCTCCTTGAGATGGGACTGAGCGCTGCTGGGATGTGACCCTGTGGGGTAAGACCATCTCTACCTGTGCTAGCTACTTCTTTGCCCAGCTCAGGTGGCTGTGGAGGGAAAGCGCAGAAGAACCCAGTGGTGATATGGCCATGCCTCCAAGTCCCGTGGTGATCATGCCGTATTCAGGTCATGCTGATGGTGAGGACCTCAATTTTTCCTGCCTCTCTGTTGGCAAATTTGTGCACAATCCCTGTTCAAAGTGTCGAATATAGGCAGACACCTCATCTCATTTATTCCAGTGAGTCTCTTTACATGCTTCAAGCATGCATTTTAGTGCTTTTCTGAACTCATGCTATGGGACTCGTATAAATGCCATACTTGAAAGAAAAAAGCATAAAAGAAAGCAGTCCTTTTTAATGTACTGCAAAAAAAGTGTCAGAGAAATGATCAGGGGAGGTCATCAAGCTGATAAAAGGGAAGAACAAACCAACAAATTTGTCTACAAAATACAATAACTTGATAAAGAGGCTCCCAAGGCCCTTCTAGCAGACTCTATCAAAGGATGCAATGGAGAGAGAAACCTTTCCAAGTGCAGAGCTTGGGCTATGTGATCAGCACATACGTTATCATTTATTGCTCTGCTCAGTTAAAAGAAACACTTGTGCTCACATTATATCTTAAGATTTTTTTTAAGCAAAAGTATATCATTCGCCAAACAACCACACACGGTCTGCCACATGAAATATTGGTACGCATATGCTAAGAGCAAGAACCACAGTTGTTGCCATATTAACAATTGAATGTCTCGATTTCTAAACTTGCGTGTACATGTCACAGTGCCAAAGTGCTTTTTTCCACATGGAGTATTTCTCCTTTCTTGTTTTTTTTTTCTAAGTTATGACAGAAGAACAACTTTAAAGTCACCCACTGAAATAAACATCAGATTTCTCCCCAGAGCTGAGAGATCTTGCAGTTCTCCTAACAGCACCTTTAGAGCGTTTCTGAGGTGTGATTTTATACAGTTAATGAAGGAAACTAAAAGCCATACGTTTTATCCATCGTAACTTTAAGAGCTACATTATTTCAGAAGAACTAGAATGAAACCGTCATCAAAAAGTCAACCCTTTGTGAGAAAAGACTGGTATTAAGTGCCAGAAACCGAGCCAAGGGTAACGCACAGAAAGCAGGGCTGAACTGATCTGCTCCTTCTCCTGCTCCGAGGCAGCATCAGACATACCCAAACCATTTCTGACAGACACCTAGCCACCCACCCCTGGCTGGGGGATGCTTGCAGCTCCCTGGGCAGTCTGCTCTAGTGCTTCTCTACCCTCACTGACAGAAAGGGGATCCCTCGTGGCGTATTAAGACTGTCGCTTCTTGCCCTTTTCACAGTGTCTATGAAAAGCACTGCACAGCCCTCGGGCTCACAAGTGCCTTTTAGACGCCTGCATCTCCCTTCCACCTTACAGAATGAGTCCCCCCATTTTCTCCCAGCTTTCCTGGCAGAGACCATGCTATCTCCATCTGCAGTCATTGTCACTCCTCTGCCCTGGACTTGCACATGATTTCATATTCACAGACCATATTCAATCACCCCGGGGGAATCATTTGAACTAAAGACCCCTGGAGACCCCCCCCCAGCTTGTTAAACCTTTGTTTCTTTTGCAGTAGGAAGAGGGAATTTTTGGTTTATTCTTCTCCCAACTTTTTATACATAAAAATGTGCTGGATCCCCTCACCTCCCAGGAGCTTAAGCAAAGGCTGAGAAAGCTCACCACTCACCAAACATTGAGAGGAGCCCACAGGCAAACCAGACAACCAGGGAGAAACCCACGCTGCCAGAGTTTTTCAGTACTCCTTTTGGGGAGATAAAGATGCCACTGCCAACCATGCTGCCAATGAGGAGCGAGAAAGCCCGCAGCAAAGTTATCTTTTTCCTCAGAAAGATGGCCTCCTCTTCTTTCTTGTCTTTCCCCATGGCTTTCTTCTAAGCCCAGGGGCAGGTCATGCATTCAGGAGGTACGGTCTCCCAAGTGTCCTCAAGGCTCACCTGTAAGACGAGGAAAGAGTTAGAGATTCGGGGTTCTTCTTTTCTGGACAAGATTTTTCACAGAAACCTGTCAAGATCTGTTGAACCTGTTCTCCTCAGCTGCTGGATGCACCAACCAAAGCACAGGTGCATACAACACACTCGGTATCATTTCTCACATCAGTACAGCTCCTGAGAGGGACTGAAAATGTTTTCTGCCTCTTCTGCCAAGGAGCACAGAGCCTTACAAGTTGCATGCCACACTTCAGGACAGGATTTCCAAATTCAACTTTGATGCCCAGACTGGAACTGGCCAGGTTAGGGTTAATTTAACGGGACCTAATTTGGGGGAACACTGATATCAGCACTCTGGCAGAAAGCAGATTTCAAGCTGCAAACCTAATAATCAAGACCTTGAGGATATCTGAGGTTAAAAAATTTTTTTTTTTTTTTTTTTTTTTTGAGGCGCAAAGAGCTCTGTTAGTTGGGGTACACAGGTGATTTAAGCTTTTTTAACTTCTTATCCATCCTTGCTGAATGAACAAACCCGGATTTTCTCACTAGGGCTTCATTTTATCAGTGTTTCTTAATATACTGTCAAGCCCTTTTGCTATCAGAGTACTGAAGAGTCAGGAGTAAGTACTGTTTACAATTGTAAGACAGAGCATAGTCATTAATATCAGACACGTCATTTCTTCTATTAATATAAAAACTTTCTTGGTAATAACAGCAGGAGTGAAGTTTTTCCTAGAAAAGAGGGAACTTCAGACACTCCAGGGATTACACAAGTTGATCTAGATCCAGTTCCCTCGCACCGCAGTAACCTCCTCCTTCACCGTCTTGTCTCTCCAGTCTCTCTCTCAGTCCCAGGCTGGCACCTTCACCAAGAAACTCACCTCTGCTTAGGTAGGTAAGACCAATTCACATCAGTTACTGCAGTCTAATTTGCTGTAGCAAACCTGTTTGTAGTTTTCCTAACAGCAAGGTAGACATTTTACGCTGCTAATGAACCCCGGTAGAGCAGACAACACAGGTTTGGAGCAGATCATTTGGCTCCTGTCCCTCCTCCTGCCACACATCCCCTCCAACGCTCACACACTCGGCTTTAGTGGTTTTTTCGTTATTCTAACGCAGTAAATTGCAGGTATAGTGAATATTTGCCCAGTCCCATGGCTGTATACTTTTGCAAAGTTCCACTGTACGTGAGACCATATTTTCTGGATTTCTTAAATTGTTTAATAATTGCAGTGGTGTGCCCAAGAGCAGTCATAGAAGCAGATCTAAGCAGCCAGAAATTATTTTCTTGATAGACTGTATTTTCCATCCGTAGATATAAACGTCTCCATAACTTTGAGGGGACAATTCTTCTTACCACTCACCCACGATACCGCTTTGTATGCCCTGTATAAACTCAGTATAACTAAGGGCTTCTCTCCCCCATCCCCAGCTATTTTCCCACCTGGAAACCGGCAGAAAGAAGCAGGGGTTATCACTTTCTCCGCACACATATGAATAGCAGATGCAGAAAGCCCTCTCTCCTGCCAGCAACGTTAGCTGGTTTCTCTGAGATCGTGCCAAGCCTGCACAAGCATCTTCTCAATCAAACCAGCCAAGTCTAGTTATTAAACCTCTAATGAGTCCCGGAGGACTCCTTAAGGCTCAGATGGGTCACATCAGCCACGTCTGGTCCCGCAGAGCTGCTCCTCAGAGTCCCAAAACCTCACAGGGCTGCTGGAGACAGCAGCTCCGGAGGGGCAGAGGAAGACCCCCAGGAGCTCCCCGAGCCGTCAGCTGCAGTTCCCTCAGACGCTAATTAATTAGCTCACGTGAAATACCGATATCATCTGGTATTTCTCAGCCGAAAGGAGAACCACAGAGCATTCCTTTGCAATGGTGAAACCACAGAGGGCTCACCGAGTTGAAACCGAACTGAAGAGAGATGTTGCGCACAGCTATGTCTAAAACGCTGTTGTGAGATAATTAAAAGGGCACTTATCTGTTTGGCTGGGTTTTAAACAGAGCAGGTGCATTTACAATCCATCAGACTCCCATTTCTTGCAGGGATCCCGAAGCAGCAGAAGACAGCGTCTCTTTGCAGGCTCTGAAATTACACAAAGAGGGGGGGAGGAACAAAAAAAGGAGAGATCAAATCAAATAATTTACAGACCAGGTTAATGATCCAAAGTAAATACCAAACTCCGTACTTCTGTCCACATGTTGGGTTTTTTTATACTACTGCCATGCAAAAGTATTTGAAGATAAAACAGTCCAGTCCAGTAAATCTCAGAAATGTGAAATCTGTCAGGATTTGTTCCAGAAGCTGTTGAAGGGGAGAGAGGGGGGGAAGGCGCGGGGGGGGGGAGAAAGAGTAACAGAAAGCTATTGAATAGCACTTCAAAGAGACACCTAGCAGAGCCCACCGCCTGGAGACACCATTCCTGCCTGCTCTGCTTTCCAGCTACATTCCAGCACCAGGCACATTAAAATGCAGAGATGTTAATCCTTGTGGCAATGCTTAAGAATATTCACAATGTGCTTAGCACAAAGGAAACACACAAGGCTGCTTTTTGTTCACCCTTTTGACTTAAAGGACAGGCTCAAATCCTTCTCTTTCCAAAATGCGGTACCTTTGCATGAGATTGTCAGCCAGCAGGGCTGGAGAAAAACAAACCCATTTCACGACTTTTCACACCTGCTGGATCTTTACTCCCTTGTTCTTCACCTTTACTGATTTCTTTTGGTTTTTATTTTTAGCTGTTAATCTTACCTCACAGGCACTGCAGCATGGATGGAGATGAAGGAGACAAGCATAAAGGGAAAATCATATTTGTTATTCGTAGAGGTGTCTAGAGGCCCCAGCTGAGAGCAGGGCCCATCGTGATCAGCACACAGGCAGAGTAGATGTTACTCTGCTGAAAAGCTAGCAATATAAACAAGCAAGTTGGAAAAAGCAGAGGAGGGAGAAAGCATCGCTCTCAGCTGGGGAGCTGAGACCTAGAGCAACTAGTGACCTTCCTCCTCCTATCACGCAGGAAGCGGGTGGCATCCCTGGGAAACAGATTGTACCTCCAGAGTCCCAGTTCAATGACTTACCCAAAAAAAAAAAAAAAACCAACACAGCTACGAGGGAATACTCCTAACTATTTACAGCTGTATTTTCTTTGTGTGGGCCTCAATCAATACCATACAGCCAAGAACAGGTTAACCCTTTCCTTTCCATACTGTAAAAGATGCAGGCATCAAACTGTTCTTCACAGTCCCACTATTTTTTTTTCTTTTTTTTTTTGTGCCAGAAATGTCACTCCAATTCAATGTCCACCGCAAGGCACAGGATCTAACTAAATAAAATCAGCAGTGAATGGGAGCTTTTTTATTCATGCATGAAAGTAGCATAAATAAGCTTTAATGAGACTGGTGGTGGTCTGTTCTGGGAACTCAATCAGAAAATCTATTTAGGAGACCTGAGAGATGTTTGTTTATAGACCAAAATGAACGCAAGAAGCCGGCTGAAAAGACAGGACATGCAGCTCAACTTCTTTTCAGCTTTCTACAGCTGGTTTACCACCCTGGATAAGAAACCAAAACGGACAGTAGTTAATAAATCAGACTCAGGCTTGCAGCCTGAGATGTAGTAATAAAGCCAGGGTGATTGCCTTAGGTGTAAATGTAAGAATAATTTCCACAAGCTCCTCTTTCTACAGAGTTGCACAAATTTAGTCTCGTGAGTTGTCTATCAAAAGACTGCCATTTCCTAACATTTCTTTCTTAATGCAAATATTTTTTTTAAGCCTGGACAGCAAAATGGTTCTTGGCTCAGGTCACACTTACCACTTTTATCATCTCATTTAGGCATTTCCAGTTGTCCTTTGGACAAGAGTGACTTTTTCTGGAAAACCGACTGATGATGTGGTGAGTCTGGACCTCTTGATGATGAAACGATGACCTTTTGATTGAGAACCTAGAAGTGTAGAATGCACGCTTTGGTTCTTTGGCTAGAAATTGGACTAAACCGAGTCTGGTTTTCAAGCAGCAAAATTCCTGTTGCTTTTAGAGTTCCTTCCTACCAGGATTTATATCCTACACCAAGTTTAAAGTTCTTCATTACGACCAGTCTGCCAAAGCAGCCATTACAAGTGGAGATGTTTTAATAATAGTAGCGCTGATTCATTTTCACAAGATGTACAGATCATATGATGTCATCTCACTTTTCTAAGCATCCGAATGTAACTCTCCATCCAACTGCCACAAGAAACTCACACTTCTGTGCATCCAGAACTGATTTTCCACTAATGTTGTGCAGGAACATTGGCTCTTTCACGAGCATTTCTTCCTTTCATGTTGCCAGTGACACGCAAAACACAAATATGGGAGAGACGCACACCTGATTAAAATAGACTCAACTTTTTCCTACAGCACCAGTATTAAAGCCTATCAGAAAGGTGCACCAGCATCCCTGTGAAGTGAACTGACATGATTGCCTTTTCTTCCAAGCAGGAGAAGGAAATACCCCAGGCACTTGTCTCCCTGCCCATCATACCCAAAGGAGCAGCACCCAGAGGACCAGGCACTGGGGCACATAAATCCTAGGAAAAAAAGCCACTTAACAAGGAGACTGTCTCACATAGCAATGCTTCCCGAGGCCAACATCTTGGCTCTATATCATCTCTTGTGGGGCACAGTAAATCCTTAGAGCTTTGTTCTTTTGTGGACGGCTCTCCAAGTAGCAAGCTGTTTTCACTCTCCAGATCAGACCTCCTCCCTGGAACAAGACAATTTGTCCTATTTGAAACTGTTTTCTTAGCTGCGTAAGACAGAACACAAACAAAAATAAATCTAAACATTTCTAGCAGAAGAGACCCAACAGAGACGTAGCAAAGTACAGCCAAAATTTCCCCAAATGAGAATTCTTCTTAATTATTTCAAATTTAAAAAAAAAAAAAAAAAAAAAAAATCCCATAATAAAGCAACATCCCCCCTCCTCCCAGCGATTTGTCGCGCTGCATCAGTGCTGCGGTCTGAGGGTTAGCCTGCCTTTGACGTGGAGCCGGGCAGTGCCGATGCCCAACAGCCCTCGCTCTTGCAGGAACGATTCTTCCATAAACCAGGTCTTTGTTTTACCTCTTGCCCTGGCTGAGAGTTAGAAAAGATATTGCTTCTTAGCCACTGCTTGGAGATTTATCAGAAACAAGCTTAACAGCTTCAAGCCGCTCCCTGGGGAACACAGGTCCCCATCACAGTGTAGCGGGTGCTAAACTGCCACCCATCCCTGGGGCTGTCGGTCTGTGGTGGGGGGCTTTATCAAGGCCGATATACCCATCAATGTTAGGCCAACGGCACATCATCCAGAACCACCTGGTGCATTTGCTTTTGAGTGGCAAACTAATCCCAAAGCCTTCCCAGAAATGTTCTGCAAGAGCAAGACACATTTCCTGAATGGAGAGAAATGCCAAAATGGCGACGCTTAACACCAGCTTTCCTCACAAAGAGGGAATTCTCCACTAATGCAAGCTGTTTTATCCTGCTATGGAGACAGCTCTCTCCAGGTGAAACCCTTTCTCGGTGCAGAGGAAACCCTCCTCTGCTTCTGCTATTGTCAGATGTTGTCAGATGGTGGGCCCCATCTCATGGGGGTTCCTGATCTAGCCCCGCTTTAACCATCTGGAACTGAATCCTTTCAGAGCTGATTGTAGTAATAAAACTCCTCTTTCCATATTGTCTCATATATGACACTAGTTTCCCCCTTAATCTCACTGCAATACTGCTGATTTATCACCCCAGGCCTCCAGCTCCCCTGAGGCTTGACCACAGTGCCTGGCTTTGTTCCTTCTCCTCCTGCCTTCAGGGAATTCAAAAGAAAATGTAAACATTAAAAAAACCAACTCTCCACACCTGCATTAGCCACTTGCTCTGGTTGCTACTCACTGTCTACGTAGGTGCCTAATTCATAGTTAATCCTCAGTGTTTTGTGCCAAATGCCCACTCCAGGACCTGACTCGCACGTGGCCCAAACTCTGCCTTGAACGTACCTCAGGGTGGGGGGACTCTCTCCTTTTGGCCTCTCTGCTCAGCTGTTACTCATTTATTAAAATATAAGCCAAATATACAATTATGCTGGAGGGAACATGTTTCCTTGTTAACCCTTTCTGGCTCTTATCCAGAATTTCTCAAGCTAGGGGGATTTGTATTTTACTACGCAGAGTTTCAGATTAATTGCTCACCATTCCCCACGCCTCTGATGGAGGGAAGGGGGACGAGGAGGGTTTTCTCTGACCAGAACCGCTACCTCATCCCTTGTGAGACAATACAGGAATGCACGTCCAGAGTTTCTGGTGGCCCGTCCCAGGTAACAGGGAGCAGCGCCTTGTAAAGAGACTGCAAACCCTCCGGCCAGAAGGAAAACGGGACTTATGCTCATCTCTGCCAGCACTTACAGGACCTCTCTAGCACAGCCATGGCTATGGGCTGTGCTGGCAGCTGCCAGCCAAGGGTCTTGGTGGGGCACGGGAGTGGGGGAAGGTTTGGTTAAGGGTAGCAGTTACCAGAGGGGAGGGCAGCGGGCTCCATGCTGGGAGCAGCTTGGGCAGAGCTTTAACCCCTGGTCTGAAAGGAGTTATCTCGAGTTGTGTACACAAATCCCTCAAAGGTCCTGTTTTGTGCCCGCAGTGAAGCAGAAACACGTTATTACGTCTCATGGTTTAGAAGAGGTGAGGGAATGAACATCTGGCACTGGACTCCCCAAGCCCTCACTAGCTGCAGCCCGCTTTACCTGCAGCAGAAGCTGAAGTGCAAAGGCATAGCAGAAATACGTGCTGAAGGGCCATTAGGCTCCTGATCACAAGGAGGAGTCTTATCCCAATAACTGCATCTATAGAGCTTGCTACAGGGTGACATTTGGCACCATGTTGTCACAGGGATGAGTGTGCAGCCCCTACCAGCTTTCCCAGAGCCTGAAGGATGGCACTAGAAACTAACCAAAAACCCAACTCGCATGTTTTTTCAGGTAACATATAGGCCACCTCCCATTTTCACTCGTATTTAGTGAGAATCAGATTCTAGGAAGGAGCATGTCAACAAAACCAGATCAACACGCTCACTGGGAAGGTTAAGTCAACACAAGGGCTTGTTTATTCTATTTTAATGTAAGTACAGTCATAGAAGTATCTTCTGGGAAGGACTTCTGGGTGCCTCTGGTCCTGCCTCGCATAAAAAGCAGGACTGCTACCAACACAAGCTCAGACCAGCCATGGCTTTGTCTAGCCGAGTCTTAAAATCCCTCAAGGTCAGAGAGTCCCTGACCTCTCCAGGTAACCTGTTCAAGTGCTGCACCACCCTCCTGGGGAGAAACTTCTCCCAACGTCCACCCTGAACATCCCAAGCCACCACTTATGGCTGTCATCCGCAGCCATATCATCTACCACTCCTGAGACCTGCAGGAGCTCAACCTCATGTCACCCTGCACAGATAAGCTTGTACTTGTCTTTGATGATGGTCCTTGCCACCCCTCCCTCTCCAGCAACCAGGGCTCCACCAGCCCCCAGAGACCCACTTCACTTCTGGTTTCTCTGAAGTCATTGGACTCAACACAGCTGCGGGCTGTGATGGCTGAAGCACAGATAGCTACAGGCAAGTGAAAGGCACCAAGTGGATATTCCCCTCCAACCTGGAGGCTCCAGCATGTCTCTGATGTCCCCTGAGCCCCACACCCGAATGATCTCCAGCCTTGGAAACTCTATTTTTGGCTCTTCCGCCCCCCCCTCCCCCTCCCCCCCGCCGGTCTCTCCTAAAGATGTTGTATCTCCATCTTTCTCTTTCTTTCTCTCTCTCCTTTTTTCATCCTGGACTTTGAACCTCCCTATGATCTCTTCTTGTCCACATGGTTGCATCATTCGTGGCAGGTAAGGTTAGCATGAATAGAAGGAAAGACAAACAGCACTTCACACAGCATGCCAGCAGCTGGGAGAACCTGCAGCCAGAGAGGTTACAGACCCCAGTCAGGTCTAATAAAGACCTGCATCACTGGAGGGGCAGGAACTACAATTGCGATTATTCATGTTGAAATAGAGGTCATTGCGTCTCCTCGTTCGGAGGCAAATCTGAGCGCTGCGGGGCATCTCAGAAGGAGGTTTCCTTTGTGCACAGCACTGAGCACCGGGCCAGGGCAGCCCAGCAAGGCTCTACTGCCGGATGCTCGAAGGAAGAAACACCACGTGGGTTTTTTTCCTTGTCATTGTGGCTCAGCAGGGACAGAGCATATGTATGGAGAGAGGAAGGGAGGACCTTCTGTTGCAGGATGGGGCCCTAGCCACGTGAGGCACTGGGATTTGGCGTTGCTATGGCCAGCACCAAGGATCTGCCATCCTGAACATGGAAGATCTGAATTCAGCTCCTCTCCAGGATGCCTTAAAACAATACTGGCTAGAATATCCCTGGCCCCTGTCCTCTCCACACAGATCCTTCTTGGGGGTACTTGCTGTGCAGTCACTGGCAATTCAAACCTCTGTTTGTTTCTGTCCCCAGCAGACTTGCCACGTAAGACAAGGAGAACAGGGGGACTGTGCAGGGCGACTACCGCTCACCCGGCAGAAGTGGGATGAGGAGGCTGTTTACCTGAGGAAGCTCGCTGCTCTGGCAGGGGCTGCGGCACTATCAGCAATGCTGGCTAGCTTGCAGGATCCTGTCCTTAGAGCGAGTGGTTTGTGCGAGGTGCCCCGTGCGAGTGAGAACATTGCAAAATTCAGGACATCTGTACAAATTCCAGACCGATGCAGCTGCTCAAATGTAATTATGAAAAATATTAGCAATTGAATTGGGAAGGCATTGCAAAACAGCTAAGTAGAAAAAATAAACTGGCATGCTGTGATTGATGTAAGCATGTAACAGCCTCCACATGTCACTGGGACCAGCACGATCTGCACCAGCTGAGGCGCTGCTTCCAGAGATGGAAAAACATTTCCAAGGGGAGCGACTGTGCAGATGGGGCCAAGCCCTTGTTCCCTGTCACAGTGCCGTTGAACCCCGTGGGCCTCCCCTGCCACGCAAAGATGGGTTTTCAGGGACACAGGACCTCTGGCCACAGTTTGGGCTTCTGCGCTTGTCAAAGCTTGGGACTGAAGCACGATCAGCCGGGATGAGTTAACTAGGTGTCAGGAATACTCCTTATCCCTGTTCAGAATTGGACCTCCGGGCCACCAAGAGTGCTTGCTTTCAACCAGCGGCGATGCTGAGCATCCCCAGACCTCACCACAACCAGCACGAGCTGCCGGTCCCTGCCAGCTGCTTTCCACCCAGGCGCGGCCCCTGCTTACAGCTGACCTGGCCCATCGGTGCTGAGACCTGGAGAGGCACGGGCACAAACGAAGAGGGAGGTGATGGTCAGTGTTGCTCATTGGACTCACCCATCATGGCCAATGTTGTCAAACAGCTGCCCTCTCCTTTCCTGGTGTTGTTTTGGCTGCCACCTGCCAGGCACCCCAACACAAAATTGGTGCAAAAAGCTGGGAAAAAGTTTCCATTCCAGATCAAACAGTGCATTTCATTCAGCCCCAGACCAACGTGCCATACACTGTGTGACCGTGCGGACACGCAAAGCACATCTAGCCTCTTGCTGTACTTCCATAAAGCACTTCCAGAAAGAAGACGCAACATATCCTGCATATGAACAGAGAGAAGACAGTAGGAACAGTACCAAGAGATTATCCTAGATGCATTTAACTGGTTCTACTTAAGATGCTTTTGTGGCCACTCAGCACCAGGTACAGAGAATACCAGGCCACCAGGTTCAGGCAATCCCTGTAACTATCTCATCCCCCCCCAGCCAACTACTGCTGTTTTAGACGAAGGAAATGGTTTATTGTGTTCTTTTTCCCCCTCCTCCCCTGTATTCTTTTTGCTTTATCCTAGGAAATCTAATTAAAAAAGGCACTAGCAAAACACTACAGATGTGCGGCTGACAGAGAAGCGAGCAGCAACTTCAGTCCCAAGACACAGGAAAGCCAATGCAGGTCCTTCCACAGGTTTCAGCGGGCTTTGGGTTAGACCTTCAGGGCAAGAAAGAAAGGAAAGAGGAACACAAACCCTTGCGCTTCGTTCATGCCTTCAAGCAGCGAGGAGCCCAGGACGCTCGAGGTGAAGCCTTTGGGGGCTGCCCCATCCCCGGGGAGCCGCACGCCGCGCGGCAGACGGGGGCGAGCTGGCAGGCACGTCCGGCACTGGATGTTCCCACCCAAGCAGGATGCCTGCAGATGGTTTTTCCAGGAGGGCTCGGAGGCAGCTCGGGGATTTTGCTGCTGAATCAGGCATTCTGCGGCGCAGGCAGAGACCTCGCCGCTGGCGCCGAGCCCTGCAGCTGCACAACGCCTGGCACGCGCCGCCGGGGCTGCGGAGCCAACACGGACAAGCTTGGGGCGATGCGGGCTCGCCGCAGCCGGTGTCCCGC
>NW_009204966.1:17134-39930 GCF_000690835.1 Fulmarus glacialis
AGGCTTGTGTCCCCTCGGCAGGAAAAGCTGAAAAATAGGCACCGGAGGACAAACCACAGGAAACGCGTCCCTATCTAGGAGAGAAGGGACTTGTTCTACAGCACACGCCAAAGACATCGGAGCACAGAGGAGGGGTGTAGATTTGGCACTGGAACGCAAACAATATGTCCCTGCCATACCACGTCGCTGGCCTTCTGAGGCATAACTGCTTAGGTTATTGGTATAAGGGTACATGTCCTGAAATATGTAATTGTCAGGCTTTTCTGGGAGCTCTTCAAATGCAGTATGTCTCAGTCCTTTCTCCCAGACTGCTTCTACCTGCAGGGAAAGATGGCCTCGTCACTAAAGGCTTTGTTTTCAGCTGCCACCAACTATTTGTCTCTGCAAAGCAAGCAGCCAGGGCCATTTTTCTTCCTACTTTGCTGTAGGTTCTTCAGAGCAAGAACTTGTTGAGCATGAGGGTAGCGCTGACCTTGGCCAAGCTCTGTGAGTGCAACAGCAATGCAAATATGTACATTCTCCTTCCTTGTTTCGCTTTGATGTGAGTTGCCTTGCACAGATCCCGGGGCAAGCACAGATGCAACGGCCCCCCAGGTTTACGATGTCTCCTGAAAACCTGAGAGGCTGTGCCTGCCAGCTTGTGTTTTTAATGCCTGGCCACAGGAGCGCTGTGGAAAGGGCAGGACCTGTGCAGCCTTGTGGCAGTATTTTCATTTGCTGTGTTTACAGGGCATCTCCTCTCTTTTGGCAGCTAGCAGTGGCAGGCAGTTAAAGGCACTTCTGAGCGCGACACCGTGCAAGTGTCTCACTCCAGCTGGCAAGGGCAGGAGAGACAAAAGTAAGAGCAGCAGCTCTGGAAAGGGAAACGAGAGGGGCAAAGACGGAGGAATGGGAGATTAAAACATCAGATTGAAAAGGAACAATAAATCCCTAGTGGGGAATATAACTGCGGGGGTAGAGGAGGAACAGATTGCAGCTCACTAATGAGGCAGACGGCATTTTCTTTGTGATCTGCAAATTCAATTGGGTTTTCTGACAGAAAAAGGCCCCATGCTATCCAGAAATCTGTTTGATACATGACCTGCCTCCCTCTGCTTTCAGTGGCAATAGCTGCTGGAGCAGGCAGGCCTGGCAGAGCCCAGCTGGCCCGGCAGCGCAGGCTGAGGTCAGCCCGCTCTCGCGGCCCAGCCCTTGCAGCACCCTGGGGAGAAGGCAGGCAGGACACGGGCAGGGCCATGCCTTCCTGGTGCCTGCTGAAGTGCAAAGCTCTGAGCTGCACAGACCTGTCAAAACAGGCAGGATGCTCCGCTTGGGCCACAAAGCCGAGGTGACAGCCAGGCTCAGCGTCACAGGCAGTGCCCCAGATGCGAGGGGCTGCCTAGGACCATTAACGAATGGCTGAGGGCATCTGGCAAAACACTGGCTTGCTGCAAAGGTCCTTGGAGTGTTAAGACCGTAGCTCCTCTGTCAGGCAGGAAGGCTCCAGCTGTGTGGTTTCAGTCTGTAAGGGCTGCAGACAGCAACGCAGAGCATCTCAGGATACGACACCCTTGGAGCGGGGACGTTGCTACCAGCCATCGGCACTAGTGTTCTGGCAGTGCCGAGGCATTCTTGCAAAACTCTTCCAGAGAAGGAGAGGGAAGAAAGACAGCAAGCCGCAGATCCTCACATGTAGCTCCCACCGCTCAGTTCCCTGTATTTCGTTGGGCAAATAATAGCTCAGGGTCAATAGCATCATCAGCCTCTTTCCTAGAAATGAAATAAACACAGCCAACTATCAGGTTGCCAAGCTGGGGACCCAGGGATGCAGGCAGAGGTCCCTGCTCTGCAGTCAGCTGCTTTTGGTGTCTTTAGCACAGCATTACTTCTATGACACTAAGCAATAGCACATCTCTCCTTTGCTGTGGTTTGGGGAACATAAGTATATGAAAGATGGGGCAAGAGCTCCCACCCGCACGCTTGGTTTCCTCATGTAAGCCGTAGCAGAAGTACTCAGGAATAATCGGGCAGAGGCGGCCCATTTGTTTTCTTTCCTATGGGATAAAGAGATTACAGTTCTCAGAGTTATAAGACCGATACTTGCCTTTAGTATTAAAGTCTCCAAAACAAAAGAACAAAGAGAAATTCAGCATAATCAATAGCTCTGTGGGCACAGTGCACCTGATGGCCCACAGAGAGTTCAGCTCTATGAAGATACAAATCATCGCTAACGATCACTGGGAGATGTCCTCTCTCCTACCATTCGCAGGGAGGAAGAGCACAGAGACACAAAGTGCCCCTCTCAATACTTGGTTACAACAAGATGCAAAGGCTTGGTTTGCTTGGACAAAGTCACATACACGCTTGCACCCCAGAAGCTGGGGACTGCCAGGCCCCCGAGCCACCTCTTTGCTTCGCCCTAACGTGTACTGCTACCCTCGTGTAGTCGGCAGCAGTCCCAGACCCAGGACCTCCACGAAGAAGACAAGCTGAGGAGAAGAGCCTGGCTAAGGAGGAATTCATCAAGTGATGGGTCAGCCCTTCGAGACCCACCCTCCCCATCAGCTGACACAGGCTCTCCTCTGCTTGTTCACAAACTTAGCTCACAGCCAGAAACGTCACCGGAGCTTACTTTTCACTGGAAACACAGCAAACAGCAAACAGCCAGCACATGGACCAGATCACCACCAGCAGGCAGAAGTCTAAAGACAAGGTACTCCAGCTCCTGTTTTATAAAATATATGTCCTCTGACATGGCACTACAATAGACTGCTTTTAATATGCACATCCATTCCTTGAAATGTTCTCCCTGCTATTGGAAAGACAAAGTTTCTGTAAAGCAGTGAACTAACAAATATCCCTATTTTTGTCCCTCTTACAGTCTAATTACTCAAACTTGCCAAAATTATCAGCATGACTTTTCCCACTTTACTCAGAAAATCTCTGTAACCAACTCCAGCTGCCTTTCCCTGTTTTAAGTATTTGCACCAGTAAGCACCTATGCTCACTTGCAGCTACACAGACCCAGGCTTGTAGATCAAAACCCAATACTTCACACCAGTGCCGCATCAGCGAGAGCGGTTAGCTGTCAGAAGGATGACCAACAGATATGGGACATCCTCAGCAGTAACTGACTTCAAATGAAGATGCCTCCTTAGGAGACATGCTGTAGGCTCATGTGATAGGTAGGGGGACAGTTACGGGGATTACCTAATGGCATTTTACAGTGTGTTGCTCGAAACACCAGGCTAGGCAGTCTTCCTTCTGACACAAAAAAAGTCGAGCCCCTGCCACACGGAACCACTGTAGACTGGTTTTGTGTTACCACTGTGCTTGCAAAAGGCACGAATATACTTACACCCTTCTTGGTTGCATATCCATTTAAGTGTTATCATCAGTTTTTTAGGGACCATCGTATTTAGTTCTTGTATTTTCCTCTCCTATGAAAGTTTTCATCATGCTTTGGACTCAAGCTTACTGACTCTTTACAAGCCACCTCTGGCCTTTTATTTCAGGACATTTGCTTACAGAGGATGATATGTTTCTGGCTGGTGCTGACATTGCACATATTGTTAAGAAAAGCCTGTCTGTAAGTCTGCAAGGTCAGGATATTTGTGAAGAGTAACAACAAAAAGGCAGACACCATTTAAAACGGATCTCAGATCATCAGGCACTAAGGTACCCTGCTTTACCATCTTGCATACAAAGCACTGAGTATCAGCCCTCATGCTTTGTCGAAGCAATGTTCCTGCCTTGTACGAAGAGACGCTTCAAAAGGCATCTCTGTCCCAATTTACTTAAAACAAAAAACAAACTAAAAAAAATTGTGCTGCAGCCATAGAAATGCCATACAAATCCTCATGAGCTGATTTTTCCAGGGAGGTTCCTTACCTCGAACATTGCTGATAGAAAGTCAATATTTAACAGAACAGATTCCACAGAGATACACTTCTGTTTCTGGAAATAAACATGAAGGCCATATTGAACATGCCCACTGTTGTGGTTTAACCCAGCCGGCAACTAAGCCCCACACAGCCACTCACTCACTCCCCCCCGCGGTGGGATGGGAGAGAGAATCAGAAGGGTAAAAGTGAGAAAACTCGTGGGCTGAGATAAAGACAGTTTAATAGGGAAAGCAAAAGCCGCATGCACAAGTAAAGCAAAACAAGGAATTGATACACTGCTTCCCATCGGCAGGCAGGTGTTCAGCCATCCCCAGGACAGCAGGGCTCCATCACGCATAAAGGTTACTTGGGAAGACAAACACCATCATTCCGAACGTCCCCCCTTCCTTCTTCTTCCCCTAGCCTTATATGCTGAGCATGACGTCATATGGCATGGAATACCCCATTGGCCAGTTGGGTCAGCTGTCCTGGCTGTGCCCCCTCCCAGCTTCTTGTGCTCCTGGCAGAGCATGGGAAGCTGAGAAGTCCTTGACTCGTGTAAACGCTACTTAGCAACAACTAAAACATCCCTGTGTTATCAACATTATTCTCGTACTAAATCCAAACACAGCGCTATACCAGCTACTAGGAAGTAAATTAACTCTATTCCAGCTGAAACCAGGACACCCACACATCCCCGACATGACACAAACTTACTGCATGGCCCTGAGGACAGCCATGAGCTGGATCTCAGGAAGCTGGCTGGATTTATTTGCAGACTGGTGAGGAGACATGGGGGAGAATAACCTAATTAGTTGCAGCCTGAAAAGCTGTATTCGTTTCAGGTTCTACATAAACGTTCTTCCAAAAGACACTTCAAACTCCAAGGGACAAGTGCAACATCAACATTTTCGAATTATTTTCTGTTAGGAAAATAAGTTGCAGAGCAGAGTTTTTTCCTAATTTAAAGTAGCAATAAAGCGCCTTCAATGGTAATAATTCCTCAGCCCAACTGAACAACACGTGGCTTTCTAGAGCGGTTGAGGCACAATCTGTGTGGATTTCATTGGGATCCATCTCTTTTCTTCCCTTCTTTTCACTTTCCTCCAATCTCTTCATTTTAGTGGCAGACAGATTGCAAGATGGATTCCAATAGAGAGACACTTGAAGTTTTTCTTTGCTGTGACACTGAAGTAAAGCCAATAAGCACACACTCACACAAGAGATCACATTGGTTTCTCACCTGTCCTCCCTCAATGAGCGAATGCCTAAAAATTGATGAACGGGCTAAAACCCTTCTGAGTGTTTTATTGCATGCACAAACGCTTATGGAGACAAGTGCACTCTTAGGCTATGGGAACTCTGGCAGTTAGGCAACTTACATCAAAGCAGGGAAGCTGCAGGGAAGATCTAAGCAACAAGAAAAAAAGAAAAAAGGTTACAAGACATTACACAAGGAAACCCAGAAGCAAGGTGCGTTTGATACACCTTCATCCTCATGGGTATCTTCAACCACTTACAGTAACAGCCAGGACTACAATGTTGTGTTTCTGATAGACAGGGCTACTAAAAATTTCCAAACCTACCAAAGTAGCACAAAAGCCCCACAAACCCAAGCCACAAAAACTGTCATGAGTTGGTATTTCCACTTCCCTCCTCTCTCCTTCAACCTTCTCCCAAAAAAGTTATCGACTCAGTCAAAAAAACATTTTGGTTTTATTTTAAGGCATTGGCTGTTTTGCTATTTAAGTCCAAGTTACTTTGAAATAAAAATAATATTGTTTGCATTTTTTTCCCCTGAAGAAAAGCAGTATCAAAACCTAACCTCCTTTCACACACAACGTAGGTGCAAGCAATCTGCATTTCCCCCGCAGAAGAACGCTGTGGGAAAGACATCCCATACACATCTCCTGGATTCATGGGAACTGGAGGTAAATTCGAAGAACAGCTGAGAGATGCAATAAAAAGATTGGCTTTATTCTATTGTAGGAATATCCCTTTGACTGTGACCCTGCCATTTTTGTCATAGTTACTCTGGGGTACATCATGACTAACATCTCCCACTGTACGCCCCTGACAGCAGAGGAAGTGCTGGCCTCCAAAGCGGTAACTGTGGTGACTGCAGCCCTTTGTTTTTACCGGATATTTTCAGGGTAGCACAGAAAAAGCAATCACATCTGGGACCATCTCAAGGGGCCATTGGCAAAAATCCAGAGGCTCCACAGAAGCAGCAGCAGATTGTGGATTTCGATGCCTTGGGCAGGATGTCTGTTTCCACAATGGCTGGGGAAGGAAGGAATATAAAGGGAGATGGTCTGACAAGACCATGGCCAGGATAAAAAGACTCTGTTCAGTATTAATTTATTTTAGCTAGAAGAAAGGTGCCCACAGTCACTGGGTTACAGATATTAGTCTCTTGCCTCAGTGAAATGGGAATTGGTTAGTCTTGAGGTAATGTTAAACACTGGATTTTAAAACAAATACAAAAAGAGACAGAGAGCAGAACAGATGTGACAGACAGTGGGTTCTCCTCATTCACCCTGGAGTTCTGCAGAAAGTTGTTAAAACCATTTCCTCAGCAATTTCAATGCTGGTGGCTCTGTCCTGCTTTGTCCTGGACAGAGGAAACTTAGCAGCTGCAAGGTGAAGATCTGTGCTTTCTGAAATCAAGCATCTCTTCCACAATAAAAACTACCAGCCTTTTACTTACAAATTTGTTCTGCCGCCCTTAGATAGCTGGGAACATTCACATTAGCGAGTGGAGTGGAGTTGCTGACCCGCCTATAAAGAGCTTTACTAAAACTTTAAAAAGCTCTGTATCATGTGAACACTCCCCGCTTCTGGTTGCCAGCTGGTCTTTATGCCACCTCGGCTTACTTTTTTACTAAGGGAAAAATAGAGATTTCGGAAGTAAAGTTTGAGGGTGGGATTCCCTGTATAAATGAGGCCATTCGCAGCGTGATGGACCATCATGTTCTCTAACCTCCCAGCATCTGCCCTTGGCAAGTTGTCCCACCTGCCTTCTGGTTTGGGTCGCTTTGCCTTTTCCAGATATGGTTTTATTTTGTGCATTCCTATGTCAAATGCCAGCACTGACAGCTTTAAGGGGATGGCTAGCTGCACCGTGCTTTGACTTGAAGTTCCTCCTCTGGTGAAATTCTGACAAGCTTAGAGTCAGGAAGCTAACGCTGCAGGCTGTATCGTGAGCTCCTCCTGGTGGTCATTAGTACTGTATTAAGTTCCCTTGTGTTTGAGCTCAAAAATAAGAACACAGCTTTCGGACATTTTTCTCTTCTTCTCGTCTATACTCAAGAAATGCATTTCAAAATAAATTCTGAGCGTGATGTAAAGGCTTTCATTCCTCACTGCTTGCAGATGTGGCTAAAGGGAACGAACACAATCTTACCCCTCAAATTTTTTTTCCCCCAATAAAAATCAAGACTCTCACGTTTTCTTCCTAGCAGAAGAAATAATTTTGTTTGCTGAAGATTCCACTCTTTTGTATGATCCACAGCCAAAGAAATACATCCTTCCTAACTATTTATGTCTGTTCAAGACAGTCTTCTCCATGCTGAGTCTGCAGGGCAGGAAGAAGGAAAGACGAAGGAGAGTAATCCATACCATTTTCTGAGATTGGGATGGAATGGATAGAATGGGAAATTCTATTCTACTCCAATAGCATGGGTAAAAATATTACAGAAAGCTAAATTATAAATAATCCTGGCTCAAGGCATTAACCAAATCAGTTTGTTAGGCACTGCACAAGCATCTAGCATCCAACAGCTGCTGTCCCAGAAAGGTTACATTACAAAGAACGAGCAGTAACGTCTAAGTGAAACAAAAGGTGCAAAAGAAAACAATACAAGAGTTTTTGCAAAGACTGTCACTAGCAATGGTCTCCCCTTCTAGCTGGCCATTAGTATATGGTATTATGGCATTGCAGAGTATCTTCTGATCTCTTTATAACATGAAGTTATATAAATATACAAATATGTAAATAAATTAATAAAAGAATTTATATGAATTCTTTACACACACTCTGCTAGCCAGGTAGCAGAAACAAAATCTTGGTGTCAGATCTGCCTCTGCTCAGAGCCTTGCTGTCAAAAACTGACTTGACATACTTTGAAATTTTCAGAACAGGGCATCAGACACTTTCTTCAGGGTGGGCTAGTAGAAATTTTTGTTAATCCTGCCCCTTTCAGTACATAGCCAAAATGCCTCATTAACTCAAGAACTATTAAACCCAGCATCTTGCATTAGAAAGGCTCATTTTAGAAACATTTTGTCCAGGATATCCTTCTGATAACTTGGCATGGAATTGTACTGAATAGCTGATCTACATAACATCAGAGGATCCATTTTTACCACTATTTTCAGCATCCCTTCTTTTTTTCCTTTGCTGCTTCTACTTGATCACTGTCTCTTATTCAGCATAAGAAGTGCAGACCATGGGCTTCCAAAACCTAGTTTGCTCAGGTACCGTCACACAGAGAGAGAAGTGGGTTACACCAGAGATCAGAGGCACAGCCTGGCCCTGTGTCAGACTGTGTTCTTGTGTAGACAGATTTGCTTCACAGCAGTCAATCTCCACTTCTGGGAAAAGGACGGATTAAATGAGCTGCATATACACAAAAATACATATCTTTTATTCTGCATACCTCTAAGATACCTTACGAACTAATAGTGATGCAGGTCCTATGTTTGAAAGTGATCTGTAAGTCCCTTGCCATAATGTCTTCAAGAGAGAAAAGCTTCTTTTTCTAAGTTTTACTGTTACGCCTTTTTCATTTCCCAGCTATTGATCTTGATGGTGTTGATTTGAAAGCCCTTTCGGCTGTTGAATTTTATCAGCTATTCACAGGTATGGCAACCTTTGGGCTCACACTGCATCATTAATTAGCACCTTAAGATATCAATACTGCTTGAGGAGACAGAAAAATCAGCTAGCAACAGTTGCACCCAGAAATGCCCTCAAAGATTTGGAGAATTTGAAAAATGTAGAAATGGAAGGCCAAAGATGTCTTAGCTTACATATGAGAATTAGATCAGTGAAAAGGACTAAGTACTTGAATGTAGAAACTCTGCAAAGCATAGCCAAAAAATTAAGTGGAGGAAAAAAGAAAAATCAACATAGATCCCTGAAATGACCAATAAGACTTTATAGCCTTCAGCTACAAAAACTAAGAATCTATAGATTTTTAGACTTGTGATTTTTACCTTGCATCAAACTTGGTTGCAACAGAATAGAAGCCTAAACATAAGCAAGCAGTAAAATGGACTACCAAAAAAAAAAAAATTTAAAAAGTCACTAAATATCCTTCAGTTCAGATCCTTTGCAAAACGAGCCAGAATCTGGATCCATTATAGTCCATTCTTCCTGGCAGCTGGTAAAGGAATTCAAGCAGAGATCCAGAGATCTTGAATAATTCTCAAAGAGGTCACATGGTTTAAATGTTTGGTTTAGATGTTTTTATAGAAAAGGAAATGTGTCTGTTCAACCTCCTTCCGTCCTGTTACAACAGTGACTGAAGCACCGATGATTCAGTGCTGCAGTGATAACATGACTTTCCAGGCTAGGCTGGTACATTATCAGGGGACTGAAACATTGGACAAAGCTACATTCCACTCAATTTAATTCAAAGTAAGAACTGAGGAATGAAACATAGCAAAATGACAACGGTTTAGAAAAAGCTTTCCAAAATGGCAAAATGGAGAGGTTCACTTCATATTATGCCAGTAGTGTAAGTGAAAGACTGATTTGGAAAAGTAAGATTTAAATAATACTTCAAAATATTCAAACTCAAGCTGACCCCAGGGCTTGCATTTATAAGAAAGTTCACACCATTCCAGGTATCAGCTTGGATGCCTCCATATTATTTTCTGTCCTGTTTATCACAGAAATGTGCTTATCCTCTCCAAACCCAACATCTGTGCAAAGGACAGGGAGGCCACCGATCCAGGGAAGCACAGAAGAACCCTTCCCCGTCTGGAAGCAGTCCCCAGTGGGCAGTGGCTGGGAGCTTTCCTCTAAGAAGACGCTGGTGAGACTGGTCAGACCTTAGTCTGGCTACTGCTTCTCTCCCCACACAGGGGAAAGCAGTGATGTCCATCTTTTGGGGTCCCACCACTTCCCTGCTCTTCACCATGTGGGCTGGCAGGGTTTGAATACATGAGGAAGGAGGTGAAAAGAACAGCTCCCACGGGAGCTGGCATGTCAACCAGTCAAAACGGGAGAAATCCCTTCTGCCTTTTGCAGGTGCCTCTGTGATGTCTGCACACTGCTGCTTCAGTCTCCTAAAGGGCACACGTTCCTCTCCTGACTGGCCAATTACTCTGACCCTTGCTGCTCCCTTCCCTCACCAGTACACCCCAGAGGCCCTCATCACATTAGCAAAACAAAAGTTAAGATATAGCGGCACAATCCATGCTTCCCGTTAAATGAATTCCTGCACAGGAGAAAGCAACTCCCAGGCAGCAGAGAGGATCACCCTGCCTCCTTCCCACAGTAGGCTGGACTGGGAAGCACCAAGACAACTTTTTTCTGAATCATCAGAAGTCTTGACCGAGGATCCCAAAAAAGCAAACTGAAGCATCACCTGAAAACCCTTAGAAGCACAGCTACATATTTAAAGATATGTCACATCAGCTGAGGCATTAATTTAGACCTCATTAAAATCAGTGTATGCACATTCAGCAGTTGAACTGGTTAGAAATTAAGTGTAGGATTGTAGCCAAAGTGTGCAAATCTAAGGAGATTCTTCCCTAGAAAAAGAAAACCATGGTGCTTTTAGCCAGAAACCAACCTATTTTGGCCCTATTACTTGCAGCCATTTCTATCACCTGACAGTCTGACTAAGTATTGCAGGTATTATGCCCATTCAGTGTAACTCCTCCATGCAGGTGAAACAGTGAAAAATCTAGCATTTCTGCAGCTCATTAAGAAAAAATTACCTCATTTTATACATATGGTTTCCCTTCTATTCTCTACCACTATGTACATTTTGATCTCATTAGTCAACATCGCATCTTTAAGATCTCAAGTTATACTATAACCTGTGCTTTACTGCTTCAGCTAATGACTGGAGGTACAGGCTCCACCTAACAGAGAAAGATTTCTTTTTGTGTTGTTCCCAGCCTTTTAGGGTCCTTTTCAGTGAACCACAATAGTCTGGCACAGAATGATACTCAGTTTTTTCTTCAAGCCGTGAACTGTAAAATATAGTGAGAGTTAGCATCAGTGCAGAAAAAATTTAGAAATCTCTGAATGTCCCAACCAAGTGGAAAAGAATTTAAACACAGTATTTTAAGAGTATTGACAGCACTATTCTGCTGTCAATTAAAATGTGCAATAAAAGGAATCACAGTTATGGTAAAAATACTAGTATTACTGGAGTTTGGTAGCTGACATCCTATATTGTTTAAAATTCTTTGAAATTAGAGGCAACAGAAAACATGGGACAGTATGAATAAATATATATATGTGTGTATACATACACACACACACTTGATATTGTACCTGCCATGGCTGAAGACAGTTTGAATAAAGTATAAAAATACATACATAGAGCTTGTGGCCTGCTAAAGCATTTCTGACTTCCTCAGTTTTGTAATCTTGTGAATGGTCCTCTTTTTGAAGTAGTTGTGTTTTTTTAATGTACTGAAGGCATTAACCTCAGGGAATTCTGCCTTATTCCTACATCTCCTCCTAGACACTACATATATTATGCATTCAATCCAGCCAAACAATATCATTTTTCTCCTCAATTACTACAGTAAGTGCTATTTAAAATGTACTTTAAAATAAGAAAGCTACTAATGGCAACATTACTGAAAACAGTCTATAAGCCACCAGCTCATAGCAGTGGCCCTGTATTGTGAGTACATAAGCAAGGCAAGGTTTGTGTGGAGAGGAAATGTAACATCTGAACCATGAGCACTAAACATTACATTTATCTCCCACTCTCCAAATATGTCAGTTAGTCTAATACATACCACTTCCCCTTACAAACCTCACTCATCGGGTAGCTGTGGGATGTATAACATGAAGTCTCTTTCTGCTTTCTGTACAAACTGAACTTCTTTACGTGAAATCCTCTTACTGTTGAAGAAAACGGATCAACAGAACCAGCGTCTAATTTCATGTAGCCACATGTTGTACCACGTTTTTGCATTTTCCCAAAACATCTCACTAATACCACTTCTCTGAGCTGCCGCAAAAGCCTGGGGAGGAAGAGATCATTCAGATGCCATGTCCCATTTAATGCTTGGTCTCCCTCCTAAGACTACGGCAATCCAGCATCACTTGTGGTGCTTAGTTTTATGACAGACACAGCTGTCCAGCAGTCTTTGGAATATGATCAACTCATTTTGCAGTAGGGCACTGCACAGCTCACATATTTTTCTTCTCCCCCCCTCCCAGTGGACTTGGGCTGAATACGGACGCACTTAGAAGCAGAAGGGTTCCTCTCAATGCTAACCTCATCTGCGCCACCCAGTTCCAACATCACTTTTAGGACAGTTGGCATGGTAAATACACTCTTTGAATGCTCTCCTTCTTCAATAGGTACAACTCAGTGGGAACACAGAGGTTAGCTGCCACTTGAGGAGAAGCACTTTAACCACGTGGGAAGAGCTCTGTTCAGTAACCATCATATGATGATGGAATTCAAAACAATTTCTATGAGGGCTGGTCAAGCACAGGAAAATCCTTACTGGCCCAGACCTGTAATGGATCTATCCGAAGATCTTTGGTAAAAAAGCAAAACCTCTGTAACTAGAAGTCAACAACTTAAGAATGAAGCACATGATGTAGTCTCTTTTTCAAATTAATACTAACCTGAAAAAGCTGCCTAGTTAAACCATGTTTCCACAGCCCAGATCCTATTATAGGAGACCACAGTAGCAGTTTCTAGAGTTTTGTTGGCTTTTAGTTTTACTGGAACAAAAAGCCGCCTTGCATCCTTATGACTTACCACCAAGGTGTATGATTCAAGGGCAAATGTTTCTTCCAGATAAGTATCACATTCTCCAAGTATGGGTGGGAACTTTACTCACACTTATTGCAGCAAATAAAACATTTCTTATGAGAAATAAACTTTGGGGCAAAGCATCACAAACAAGCAGACTCTTTGTATACTGTTCTTTTAGTTGACTTATATGTTCCAAAGTAGAGTATTTTTTCCAAGACCAAAGCAAATACAGCAGGAGCAATACAGATAAATAGATCTATTAAGCCAAACACAATTCTTCAAAGATTTGCAGTACTTATTCTAAAGACTGAATATAATTGGCTTCAGAGAAATCAGACCTTAGTCTAGACAAAGCAAACTGTCCTATTAGCCCGCTGTTAGGTGGAATACTATGAGCTCTGGCAATGACAGACTTTATTCACTGTCTTGATCACCAGCTATTTCTTCTGCAGGTAAAGACTTTAGTCATTGACCGCTGTAGAAACAAAGGCATTTAAAATTCCTGGTTGTATCAGAATGAGTAACAGTAACATTCTGGTTTTACAGTTTCAGTCCTCATTAACTTTTGGCTTGAGACAGTTGACATTACTTACCAGCAGTAAAAAGGGAATTTCAAGGGCTCCCAGGTGAAATACTTCTATACACAGAAAAAAAAGGTTCTATAGAAACCAACACTCAGCATGATTGACTTCACCATATTCATTCTACTACTCAGGTTTCCATTATCAATCCAAAGTTATATCTAAACAAAACAAACAAGAAAATGTTTGGTTGAATGTGTTAACTAATGAGCCACCACCACAACAGCTTTATAACTTAAGCAAGTCATGACAAACCCTCGAGAGAAAGACTTGAACTTCACTTGAACTACCAAGTTTGTAGGCACTTTACAAGGGGGTACTCTACCTCAAAAGCAGTAGAATACTGTTGATTAAAAAAAAAAAAAAAAGAAAAACAAACCCAACAACTTTAGTCTTCAGATACCAAGAAGGGTATCTTGCCCATTTCCTGACTTTAGAAATTCAATTCTTCTGTCATATTTGGTAGCCTTGAAATCTTTAAAATCCATCTGTCCATTAGGACAGAACAATCCAGGTAAGTATTTTCCCATCCTCCCCAAATATAAAAGCAGAAAACCAGAAACACTGACTTTTAACGGAAATACGGCTCCAGGTGCTGAAGGCTATCCAGTAGCGTTTAAAGCAGTACTTTAAGGTATTTCACATGTTTTCCAGTGTATCATCCTACCTATAATCCACGAAACAGCAGTCACAGAGAAAAGCTCTGGAGCGCAGCTGGCAAAAACAGAAGGACAAATAGTAAAGGTGCTTATATAGGTTTTTATATGAGTACAAAACCTGTGTTTGTGGCCCACTGAGGCGCTCTCGTAAGTCTATCACTTTATTTTAAGATCAAAACATTAGTATGAGCAGCGAGTTCAGTGTGACAAATCCAGATGAGTCTGTCTGATAGAAATGCATAGGTTGTAGCATTGTTCTTCAATCACAGTGATCAAGATTTTTTCAAAATAGGTGGCTGCTCTGATAGACAAACAGCTCTTTCAGATCTTTGGCAAATCTTTGGCTAACCAAATTTAAAATCAGTTTTAACACATTAATTGAAAAGATGTAAAGGCATGTCAAAATACAGCAGGAACTGAGTTCTGGACATAAAAATATTTAATCTTCATCCCCTGTACTTAAATAACGATTTTTCCTCATGATTTCTTACTCCACTTAAATGAAATTTGTTTTTGAAACAGCACAGAAGTTTCTGCCCCCCAAATCTACAACACTACCACGTTTTAAACTTTAGGCCACAGAACTTACTAGTTTGTTGGATTTTTTTAAACTATTCCAACCTTATACTTAAGCAGTACATGGTTTGATGAGGTCTTGTTCTTTGTTAGTAAAGCACCCGGCACAATGAAGTCCTGGTACATGAACAGATCTCCTAGTCATTACAGTCAACCATAAATTCTCTGTAAACTAAAAGCCAGGCTAAGAAGTAAACTTGAGCAGCTGCAGAGATGCTGAAATCAAACACCTTTTGCCACCTGGTTCTTCCAATGCCATTGCTGCATCATTTTTCTAAGGGTCTCATAAAATGACCATGACTGGAATCTATGCATTTGCCCATCACAGCACTGAAGCAGTTCAGTAGCACGGAGCACTATTTGCAGAAGAAAATGCATTACATGAAGTTGGAGTGCAACACAGTAAAGTAATGCTTCCGTTACCCCCAAGTAGAGTACCCACATGCACTGTACTGCCATACGAAGTCAAAACAGGGAGCACTGACAACTGTAAACCAGAAGATGACATGTGGTGGGAGAAATCAGCAGAGAAGTCATTCAGGATAGAAGCAAGTATGACAAAATACATGGAAGTGTGAAAAAGAAATCTCTTCTTCCAGAAACTACACACACTTCAAGGGGAGGTGGGGGGGGAGAAATCAAGAGATGAGTCAGTCATCAGTAGCATGAGACAAACCTGAACAGACACCAAGACCAAGAACATGAAAATACCATTTGACACCCTTCTTAGAGTTCTAGATCTGCTAATATGACAGATCACAAACACTTCCACCTCCCTTTTATATTAGGATTCAAAAAGAATATACACATCTTCACAAAATGCATTTAGTTGCCATATAATATACTTGGATTGAAATGAGATTTGTCCTTTGAAAAAAATGAAAAAAACAGTATGAGAATATGCCCTCTCACGTTTCTCCAGAAAATTTCTTCAAAATGCGACAAATAAAGGGCAGAGATTGGACCTAGAAAAGCATTTTTGTCCTCACGATATTCTGTAGTTTTCTGTGTTTACACTGAAGCAAATGAGCAGAAGTCTGAAGAAATTAAACGCTTTAGAGTGCTAAAATCAAAACATAAGCAATACAATTTTTTAATTTCAGTATTTTAAAGTACAGAAAGTGGAAACTATGAATATCAAATACAAATTTAAACAAAGCCACTTGTCCTCCCCTAGAATAATCAATGTGAACTACTTATAGAAACTTACAAATTTAAAGTAAAATTGAAACAAAATAAATACTGTACATACACTTTCCCTGCCTGCAGGCAAAAAAGGATGGGAAATACTGTAATGAATTGAAAAAAATGCTCTTAAAGCTGCAGCATCCCATTTCCCAGCCAAATACTTAACACAGTAGTGCGTTTCTGTAAAAAGGAAGACACACATACACCGACCCCTACTGAGCAGACAAGCTAGTATTTTCAGAGACATTAGAAGGAAAGATAGAAATTAGACTATGAGAGTAGAAAAAGGAGAGGAAAAGACAAACGGGCCAGCAAAACATTACTACAAAACTAGTAAATATAGCCAAGAACTAGACCCTTTTTTTTTCTTTTTTTTTTTTTTTTTTTTTTCAAATTCCATGGTTTTTTTAAAAAAAAGATTCACCAAAGCATTGGCAGCAATAGACATTTCCCAGCAGAAGTGACAATACATATCAATATAATCTCTTAAAGTGATCCCTTTCATTCCCTTCCCACGGCATGAAACTCTTATGGCTTAATTTATATTAAAAGTAGAAAAAGTCTTTTTTTCCAAACAGAAATGCAGCCTATGAAGAACATGCATTTCCTTATCAGTGCTACTTATATTTCCCATCCACTGCATGATTTATCACTCATACGCTCCCACAAAGAGGGTTACTAGGCTGTTTTTTGTTGAGGTTTGGGGTTTTTTTTTTGAAAAATGGATGTTGCAGCTTTTAATCTTGTTTAACCACAAATAGTAAGGCCCTTGGTTCCATTTATATTTCTTCTGTGAAAGAGTAGCTCTGGGCTCACTCAACCCCAGAGCTACAGCTTTATAATGGTGTGGAAGTATTACATGAATGAAACTCTGGAAAGACACTAGATTTGGGGATCATGGTGGGGGTGTGAAGGGACAGGTGGGCATGTGGAGCCTGAATAGGGCACTAGTTATAGGCTGGTAGTACCAGGTCATTCTAGCTTCAGTTCTGCTTAGTCTCCACAATTACCAAAAAGGGGGTAGCAAGATTCACATCAGCTCTGACTCCGAAACCCTGCAAAAATCTTCAACATTTACAACTTCGTGGCCTTGCAAATGAAGGTAGCTTATGCCATATAGCAAAGCCTAGGGAAAGCTGAAGCTTCTAAAATGTGATCATGACACTGTGCTCTCTTGTATCTCTACTAAAAGTAACACAAGCACTTCAACCACCAAAAAAACAGAACCCCCAAAATCCCCCACGTGATCAGAAAGCAACAGTTTTAACTCTCAACATCTAACCCTTTCAAAATTGTCTTTAAGAATGGATTCATGTATTATAGGTTGCATAGGTAATCTACCTCAGAGGTCAACAAAGGCTACCTTGTAGCCAGGATTTATTAGCAAGTATAGTAGGAGAAGAAAAGGGAAAGTTGCTGGAAGAGTCTTTGACATAGTTTCTGGGTGGTCTTTCCATTTTCATGTTTGTTTCTTTTTTTTCAATTGCAGGAACATAAGAACTTAAGAGAATGGGAAAACTCCTACAACATTTCATTTCCTATTGTTCTGTTTACAAAAAAAAAAAAAAAAAAAAATTAAAGTTTTATGCCAAATCCAAATTTTCTGACTTTTCAAAAAAGATTATCCTTGAAAACCAGTTACCATAGCAGGCTTAATTCTTTTTGTTGTCCAGCCAGTGTTCCCTACTCCCTCCCTCTTCTACCCCAAGTGAAACACCAAGGAAAAAAATAGGGCTTTTTCTCTCCACTACAACACAAGGTTCAGTCAATCTACAGAAAGATTGGTGCAGTAATGTTTTCATCTAGAACACAATAAAAATATCCCTACATACAAGTACACAAACCAAGTGAGGTCACCACATCCTCTTCATGAGCTACCAGGAGACTTCCCCCCACCCCCCCTTTGTTTTTTTCTTTGTTTTTTTCTTTTTTTTTTGTTTTTTCTTTTTTTTTTTTTTAAATACTGCTCATCATGGCAATTTCTTTTAAATTACTTGTTCTGAGGTGGAACATCAGAATTAACTTCTGCTGGAAGCATGGACATCTGAAGAAAATGGGAATGAACCTCTGCCTGTTGACAGCCTGTGAAGACACTATTACATAAATTCATGACAGCGGAGAGCCACTTTGAGAAAAAAAGGTAGAAAGTAGAGTAAAGAAAGAATAAAACCAAGAAAAAATAATATATATGGGTCCAGCCACATCTGTGTTCCAATAGTAAGATACAGATAAATAATGCAGATGGTCAGAAAAGAGACTTTGTACAAGCCAGTCACATGTACAAGAAAGCATACTCCATATTTTAAAATTCCTTACTCCAGATTCTATTCTGGCATACTTCTACTCTGGATAAGTGTTCTCAAAAATCTGCCTTTAAGGAGAGAGAGCTCATTCTTCATTCTGCTCTGAATCTGACTGCTACCCTAAACTGATTTTTTTTTTCTATTTGTAAAAATTATACAGCCAGCAAGAAGGAAACAGTTTGGTTCAATATGCTAAAGCTAAAACAGTTTCCAAAGCCTGTCAGGCACTAATCCATTTGCTAAAGCTTAAGCACAGAGAATATTTAAATGGGAATATAATTTTAACTAATATTGACAACATAGTTTATTTCTTTGACTTTGGTGAGAACATATTAGAAGATAGTTAAAATATTCTCTTTTAACTATTTCCAGATGGAAAACATAGCACCTGAGAACAGCAAGTACTTATAGTCACTTTCAGCACCTGTGGAGTACCTCTTAGCTTATCTTCTGCTTTTTAGAAATCCTTTGTTACTTCTGTTTCCAATAGTCTAAACAAGGTTGATAGCTTGTGTTAAATTAAAAAAAAAAAAAAAAAAAAAAAAAAAGACTGAAAACATGCTTTTGTGAAACCATAATTAGCAAACAAAAAAAGGTTAAAAAAAAATTTACCCATACGCACACACAGAAAACTATAAAGTCAAGTCAATACAATGTAAAAGCAGGGCTGCAAAAAACACTCCTAAGTTATAATTTTCAAGCTCCAGAGGAAGTAAAGCCATGAAAGCTACCTGACTTATTTGCAGTTGCATTATGTTTTGATGTTTCTCAATTTAGAAACAGGATAACATAGTGCTAAGTAGCTTGACCCTGCAATAATCAAAACCACCTGACATCAGAACTATTTCCATAAACTTGTAAAGGCATTCATAATCCAGCCTAGATAAAAATAACTCTGCACAAATATTCTGGAAAGTCCAACTGAATTTGTTTTTAAACCACAACAAGAGAAAATTATTCCAGTATAGAATATGGAGGAAGGAAAAACTAGTATGGAAAGTTAAATCAATTCAATGACTTGGATAGCTATGCCTGAGTATTTTCACTCTTAGCAACAAAAAAACCCCCAACCAACCAACAATATTGTTGTCACTAGCATATTAATGATTTCATTTTGGCTGGACCCTGCAAAATGCCCTTTTTCCAGAATCAAGTAAAAGTATTCCCCTTTCCGCCTTTATCCCCATCCCCCAAAAGTTAAATATTTAATTTTATATTACAGAAAAATACAACTTTTAAATCAAAATTATTTACAATAATTCAGAATCGGCACTTGCTACCAGCTCTGTATGAAGCCTGACACAAATGATCATTCTGATACCAGTAAGCTACTTAATGCTTATATACGCACCAGTTAAGACTTTTAATTGGCTGTCTCACCCAGCTTTGAAAGCAACACACATTCTCCTGCCTTCCTGACTCTTCAGTAAAATGTGTTTAAAGTACAATAATATTTTAATGCTTCTTCCGTGCTACATTAAGTAATATGCCAAATATTAAGACTGCAATGTATATCTTGAGAGTTATTTCAGAGTGATTGTTCTGAAGAAACATTTATCTTAACTGATGTCCCCATTCCTCCAAAAAGATGTATTAGGTTTTCCCCCTTTGTACCAACTCTTAAATAACCTGTACAAATACAATTCCAGGGAGCCTTTTTACAGAAGAAAATCATCACAGATAGATCATCAGGAGGAAAAGTATGCACTCAGATTTGGAGGAAAGGGGTGCAGTTTAAAAGAAGTTAGCTACTGGACTGTCGCAAGAAGATTCTTCTGTCTTTAGGAGTCTCTTCTAGTCCATCAAATAAATAAATCTGTATAAAAGAGGACAAGTCAAAAAATAATCAAGCTGGCAGAGAATATTCAACTTGCAAGTCAACAGAAGCCCAGCCAATAGCTTACAAAAAGCAGGAAAAAAAATAAGATTCCATATGCCTTAATTTAAAAAATAATTAATAATGCATCTCACCCCTATTTAAGACTATAACCTGAATATCAAATTTAGGAGTCCAGACTAATCACAATTAATGTGGCTCTCCACTGCACCAAACATACATTATCAAAACAATTAAAAACGTTCACATTCTTAAATCTAAATTAATAACCCCCACAAAAAAGTCTTCCAAATAAATAGGTTTTTAAACGAATTTAAAAGTTGTCAAAATCTATCAGAAATAAATTATTGATAAACCACCTTCATCATCTTCCCCTCATTAATTAGGTCAGAAACTACCAGCAAAAAATGATATTCAAGCCCTGATGAGAGACTATTTCTCACAGTCCATGTCTCTCTGAAGATTTCCCCGTTCCCATATGGTTATTGCTGAGCAGGTGTGGCACAGTGAAAATGCAGCATTGGGTTGTGTTTTTTTTTTTTTTTTCTTTCTCATTTTTGTTCATCGGGCAGTGTTTTATATGGTACATGCAAGTCTGCTTCAAGCAGAGGAATAACAGTAGCTCCAGGCTCTGTTGACCTCAATACTGGTCTGTGTAGGAAAGACAGCAGTAGTAGAAGTAGCAGCTACGTTAAACAAAGAAGCGTGCATGGCCATTCCGGTTCAGCTTCAAGATCTTCCCAAGGCGCTGTTTAGCAGTTGCCATTCCTTTCTTTGGACGTTTGCCTGAAAAATGAAATCAAGTACTTCAACCAGGAATTTCAGAACAAATTTTTATCATGATAGAACAAAGATGGAACCCAGCTTTCAAGCTGAAGCAGGCAAAATTTTCACCTGAATCAGTTTTATAAAAAAACAAAAACAAAACAAAAAAAAAAGAGTCTTCATTTGTCTGTTTGGGAGCAAACAAACAGGGAATCAGAATTGTAAAAAAAACCAGGAATTGTTTTCCCTAAACTCTGGCTAGCATTATCATAAATAAAGTGGTTATATTATTTACAAACATTTCCAGTCTAGGGAAGGGCAGTGGGTGTGGTAGGGGAGAACCCAAACGAAGCTTCCTGAATTTTGTTCAAGTTAGTTATTCCCTTGAGTAAATTATAGAAAATAAACTAGAAATGAAAACCTAAATATTATAATCATCAGACTATTTTTTGAAATGTCACAGCTTTTAAACCTTTACTTCGATAAACAAATCTGATTCAGGCCAGTGTTTCAGAGTATAGTTGTGGTTCTGTTCCCTGTAATAAATGCATAACAGATACACCTCTAGAGGTGCAACAGTAACTATGAAAGTTTCATCTGGCCGCGCACTCAGTTAGATCTCTCTTAATTCTGCCTCCACACATTCTGTGCCAAAATTTGAGAGTCCACAGGATGCCCATTTTATATTTTTCCCTCAAGGTCTAAGTCTGTTCTTTTTTCAGTTTCTGCATCTAAAAGCTCTTTTTTGATGTTTACAAGTTCCTTTTCCTAGTCTTTTTCTTTTTTTTTTCCACTCTGGCAAGAGGACAACAGAGCTAAACATTACCTTTTGTCGCCTGGTTGCTGATAGGGGGTGGATTTGATGCTGGCCTTTTTGTTGGATGAAGTGGTACAGACAAGGATGTTTCACCATACGGTCTGTCAGGGCTAAGGCTGCCATCACTCAGCCGACATTCTCCTTGAATTAGAGTGGAGTCTCGTGTATACTTGCCATGCTGAAAACTCAAGCCATTGTTGTGGACTATACTTCTGTTTTCCTGAACCTTATGATTGGCTTCTAATGCACCCTCTTTCTTGACATATTTTTGAGTTTTACTTGTATCCTAGTTTGGAAGCAAGGAGAAGAAAAAAAAGTGGAAGTTGATACCTCCGGGCTACAAGTTCACTCCAGTTTTTCTAATTATACTACTGTATCTTTGAAAAAGATATTTCAGTTCCACCAGTGTCTGACCACTTTATGATTCCATCATTTCTTTTAGTACAGATACCTCTTAAAAATAAGATACCATATAGTATCTCTGTACAAGCTTTTCCATATGCACTTAAGGGCAATGCCATAGACTAATTACACATACTAGTGTAGCCAATTTCTCTGCTTTTTGGTTTTAGTTTGCCATGACCAAAACAAATGCAACTGCTCTTGACTAAACTGGCCACTATATCAAGCCATACCATAACCACTGACTACATAAACAGGCAGTTTGTTTTCAATATTCAGCTGATGAGAGAACAAATGCTAAATTGGGAATTACAAACCATAAGGAGTACCGTGTAGTCACATACTCTTACCAAAAAACCTAAAAAGCATGCAGTTAAAATATAGCTACTAAATAGCACTGTTGTTTGCAACTTTAATTGTTCTATTGTTCTTTTAACTGTTTAATTATTCTAATACTTCTAATATAGACAAGTTTAGAAATACTAGAAATGTTCAGAGCATAAGACACACAACCTTTCATTTATATATTCCTTGCTGGATTTCACCTGGACATCAGAAAGCAAAAATATTCCTACCTGCTGGCTGTTGAAAGGTTGTATCAGTTTGGCAGTACCAATTTCCTAAGCAAGTACCTTTACTATAAATACTATCAACAGATTCCACTTGTTCTGATGCTCTGTTTGGGAATAACAATGAATAAACAATACAGTGCTTCCCCAGTTAGACTGAACGTAAATTCACACTTTTTTTATGAAGTATTTTTTATTTTTCAAGATACTGCCCTGAGCACCTTAATACTAGCCACTACGACAGAAGAGAGTTTGAAGGGGGTG
>NW_009204967.1:0-223 GCF_000690835.1 Fulmarus glacialis
GTTAGGGTTCGGGTTTGGGTTCGGTTTAGGGTTAGGGTTCGGGTTCGGGTTCGGGTTCGGGTTCGGGTTCGGGTTCGGGTTAGGGTTCGGGTTCGGGTTAGGGGGTTAGGGTTCGGGTTCGGGTTAGGGGGTTAAGGTTCGGGTTAGGGTTAGGATTCGGGTTTGGGTTCGGGTTAGGGTTCAGGTTCGGGTTAGTGTTCCGGTTAGGGTTAGGGTTAGGGTT
>NW_009204968.1:0-13297 GCF_000690835.1 Fulmarus glacialis
CAACCTCTCTGGGCAACCTGTTCCTCTGTACCAAGTGCTCACTAAGGGCAAGTCTTGCCTGACCAACCTAGTGGCCTTCTACAATGGAGTGACTACATCAGTGGACAAGGGAAAAGCTACTGATGTCATCTATCTGGACTTCTGTAAGACCTTTGACACAGCCCCCTACAACATCCTTTTCCCTAAATTGGAGAGATACGGATTTGATGGATGGACTATTTGGTGGACAAGGACTTGGCTGGGTGGTCGCATCCGGAGAGTAATGGTCAATGGCTGAATGTCTGGATGGAGATCAGTGATGAGTGGTGTCCCTCAGGGAGCCAATCAGAAATATGAAATCCAAAAGATTAATTCAAAATGCCAGCTTAGAGTATATTTTTAATGCAGTCAGAACACTATAAAAGTTAAAAGTATTAAAAACAATTCTTATGATTCAATTAAAAAACCCCATCTGAACATGGTCCTGGGCCCTGCTTGAGCAGGGAGGTTGGGCCAGATGACCTCTAGAGGTCCCTTCCAACCCCCTTCCAATCACCTCTGTGATTCTGTGATTCTGTGAGCTTCATTTCTGTAAACCCAAGTATACAGTTCACATTTGTCTATTCAGGGAATAAAAATAAATATCAGATCTTGTAATTCAGGCTTGACACTGACACTAAGTGTTTGTCATGGGCACGCCACACACTTTAACCAGCTGGTAATAAGATTTCATTTTCCACTCCCATCCTGTACTTTCTGCAACAAATTGACATGAAGATGACTGGACAAGATTATTATATTAAACAAAACAATGATGCAATTCTACATAAAGGCACCTCATTGGATACACATGACGAATACAATCATTTAGGGCTAGCTTCTTCTCCACATTATAAATACCTATGCAACTCAGCCTAAAATATAAGCAGAAGTAGAAGTTATTGGGTTCATTTTAAAGTAGACACCTAGATTTTGTCAGCTCAACACCATTGAGGCTGCATTGAACTTCCTGCGTAAATCTCCATTTACTGTAATGGAAGATTAGATATGTTCACATGAAACCCCTGTACATACATACTTAAACAGGGGTGTTGAAAATATGGGACCAAATTACCCCTGTAGGCTGTATAGGCAATAGGAAGATATAAAAAAAAATCTCTTTTATCCTAAACAGGGTATCTGGGGTGTGTCAGGAAAACGCAGCTCAAAAATGCATTCTGCAGTCTCTGAAGGGAACTAGCCCAGGTACAAACATCCCCTCTGAAAATCTACAAAGCTGAATGGCTGTTTTTTGACAAAAAGTCGTGTAACTGGTAATCTACAAGGAAGAACATACTGTACAAAATATACTTGCTAATGCTTGAAGCACAATATTATTACCAGACAAAGAAAAAACAAGCAAGCAAACAAAACACCTGCAGTGTACGATAACCATTCAATTCCTGAAATAAAAACACCTCAGGATAAATATTTAAAACACAAATAATTTTTCAAGCTGTTGTTCAGAGGACACAATGTGTCAAACACTGTTGAGAATTAAAGAAAATAAAATCTGAAAGTAATTTACCTGTGTTATTATTGCTAGATGCTAACAAAGGGGACATTATCGTTTCTTTCAGAGTAATTTGTTTGATGTTATTTCTGCTATTTGCTTTTAAAGTGTCTCATCTAAGGTGAGTACTCATCACTATAAGGCTATTTGCTGTATCCGAGGTCAAATCTAGAAATAAGTTTTTGCAAGATTTTCCTTCATGTCTGAAAATCTCTCCTCCTTGTATCAGCCAAACAAATTTCTATGTTCGTCTTTATACCAGCCAAACCATTTTCATCTTTCCTGTATAGGTGTTTCTTCATGCATTCCTTCCTGGTGTTTTCTTCCTTCCCTCATGGTGTCCCTCAGGTCAGTGCTCTAAGTCCTTCAGGATTCTCCACTTTTCACTTATGCAATTTCCTTTTTCTTATGATTTTGGTGACTTGCATTTGATACATGCTGTGTAACCTGTAAATCAGTGCTCATTTATTCATACTTCAAATATGTCCCAGTTCTCACCAAGGAATTGATGTTAGATGTGGAGGCAAAGGCAGGAAAGTTAAGAGGAATAAATGTATAGAAATGAAAATTACCACTTCTAACACATAAATAAAACTAAAAAAGTGCAATGCACTAAAATTCAGTTTTCTCTAGAAAATTGAATTATATCTTACCAACTCCTCTGAAACAACTGACATTTGAAACCAAAAGCAGTTTGAATATAATTATTTTAAAATCGGGAGTATTATCCTATGTCTGAAGAATAGCAAATGGTTAAGAAGTTGGGAAAAGCAATCCAGGCAATCTCACTAGGCTGTCCTCTGTAAGATTTAGATTACACTGGGAAGAAAAGAATAATCAAAGACCTAGAAAATAAAAATAAAATAAGATAAAACACTGCATTGGTTTACAAATATAATGCCAGAATAATCTAATATTTTTTCTTTTTTATATCAGCAGACTCTCCAGAACAAAAAATACAGCAAACTTTATCATCTGGATTTCAGCAACACATTTTATTGGCCACATGAGATTTCATACCTCAAGGTGGAAAAATGGTGATTAATTCAAGTATTACAAAATTGGTGAAAAGCTGAGAAAATGAGTGATAGCAACTGGTCCATCAGGAGAAATATGGAGCTGGAAAGTTTGCAGTGGGGTTTCTTAGGATTACCCTTGGCAGTTTTCAGTTAGAAATTTAAACACAAGACACAGGAAAACTCTGAAGAAATTCACTGTTGGCTAAGTTGGAAGCATAATTTTTATATAAGACAATAGGAATATCACTGTCCTTGAAGACTGGAGCAGTGACAGTCATGAAACCTAATAATGTTGAATGCAGAATTAAGACATATTTACAAGGAAGATGTTCTGCTATAAACTGAGACTTTGTCAGCTGGAAATGAAAATAAATCAGACAAAGATTTGTTATGAGACATATGACCAATGTGATGCATCTGATGAAAAGCAAAGTGCAAACTTAAAGTTATTAGATGAAGCGTTTTTATTAAAAACTTCAATGCTGTAGTACAAGGCATTGTACTTACAAGACATCATCCAGAGTCCTGTGTGTAATTATGGTCATTTACATTCAAAAAAGGTTAATTTAAGAAGGAACAGATGCAAAAATGTCTCTTAACACAATCAGGAGAATGAAGACCATTTTATTTTATAAGAGGAGAGTAAAAGAATTTAATTTACTTAGCCTACCAAAATTAAGGTTAGGAGAAGAGATACAGTTACATTACAAAGACATTGGGGGAGTAAACACTGGGAGAGAGGAAGATGTTAAGCTAAAAGGTAGTGTTGAATGAGAACAAGCATTTGTCACTGGTCATGAATAAATTTAGTCTGGAATTTTAGGAGATTGTTTGTTACTGATGTGTAAGCAAAATTCCAGTATATCCTTGCAATAAAAGCAGTAGCAACTGGAAAAATAACTCATTGTCATGTAAGGCCTGACAAATTTTTGATGGGGGTACCTGTAACATAAAGGGAGTGGATTCAGCAATCCATGAGATTCTTTAAAATCCTATGATCATGACAAGCATATAGAAAAATTACCCCTTTCTATAACATTTCATATTATATTTCCTTGGAAGTGTAGCATAATAAATATTGATATTAATAGTACCACAATGATTGCATCACAATTCAGATACTGGAAGATAAAAACTTTACTGAGCGTAATGTTGTGTTTTGAACCAAATAATGACCACTTTAATATTTTATAAATGTTTCTTTGATTTCTTATCCTAAGAAGACAGTAAACCTTAATATTTATTTTATAGTATTCCAGTATGTCTGCAGTCCTTGCCTCATCAGCATTTAAATTAACATGGATTATGCTAAAATGTTCTTAATACATACTGTTTACAGGAATTAAACTTTTCAGAGTGAAGGGTTAATTTTTAAATAACTAAGATTATTGTCATGAGCCAGGGAAACTGATTTTCCTAGATAAACTGCCAAGGTTGTTCTTTGGAGGCTACATCAAAAAACTGTATTGTTAGTAAACTGTGAATGAAAAATAATGACATGTATGCTATGCTGTGAAAAAATAATCTGGTACTCATTACGCTGTAGGCTGAGGAAATTGGGGAGGATAAATGAATGTGTTAAATAAGATATCACTTAGCAGAAAAAGATATATTCACCTATTCAAAGCAAATCTGTACTAATATTAAACCCATTTAAAGTCAAATTATTCTGGAAAAAAATTGCTCTAACTAATTTTTTTCATTACGGAAACTAAACATTTCTAAGTGATTTTTGCTGCTTCTTTTCTTCCTTAAAAGGATAGCTGTGTTTTGTATGGAAAAAAAAGGGGGGGGAGGGCCACTTATTTGCTTTTGTCAAAACAAAATTCCCTATTTCTGGTGAAGAAGGGGTTACTTAAAAGCATACCAAGCTCAGTAGATCCCTATTGCTTGACATTCATGAGAGCCAGTTCATCCTACCTAACTTTTGACACTTAAGTGACCACTTACTTTAGGAGCTCAGTCTCCTTCTGTGCTATCCTTATTTGACAAAAGAGAATTAAACTTGCTTAAAGTTGGAATCACCTTACTCATTCTTTCTTTTGACAATTAAGTGACAAAAAAATGAATGGGAAAAACAGTCTTTAGGAGTTGATTCAGCAGAATGCTTAAGTACATCCCTAAATGCTTTACCAAATAAGGCCCAGATGCCTAAAGTTATTTAGAACCCTAAATGCCCTTGAAATACCTGGCAATTGCACAGTCACCTTCCTTTATGGAGCTCTGCCTTATGACAGATCTTGCAATGAGATGAAATACTTTAACAAAGGGCTGAAGTGCCTTAGAGTTATGTGGCTCCCAAATGTAACAGATCTATAAAGCTCCTTAACATAGATGGGTTAAGAGAGCTGGTGAATGAACATCTTTTACATAAAAAATGAAGGCTGCAGGTACACCAGGGCAGATCCTGTGTATTGCTTGATAGTATTTTGACACCTGAGAAATACCAAGTCTTTGAAGATGCAATCCTTAGAGCTGAAAGCACAGATTTTAAAACATTTTGATGCCCTGCTTTTGCAGTCAATTAAGCTTTTTTTCTTTTTCGTAGTCAATACGCTTTTGAGAATGCATCCTAATATACTTTTTAGAATATAATTTAAAATAAAAAGTACAAAGTTTGGTAAACCTACTCAGAAATATTTTTCCAAGGGACTAGGAATCTGTTACCCAATCACAATTTAATGAACTCATTTCATAATTTACTTGGTAATGACACCCAGAAAGCATAACACAAGTAAGAATACCATTTATAAAAACAATTTAGAGGTGTGTGCTCATGGCACATATAGGAAAGGTGATAGCTGGAAGCAGCTGGCTTTTATCAGATGCAATATTATTTTTAATTACATCTGAGAAGCAATTAGATTATTTACCAGTTTCTAAGAACTGGTGAGTCATAGGAAAAAAACCCAAAGTGGTAATTAAATAAGATACTAAACTAACCCAGCTTCCAAGTGTTGAAAACAGGCATAATTGTATATTAAATATATGGAAAGCCTGAAAATACAATTCAGACTTTCTATAAAACAACATCTTGAAAGCTGATCAAACAGTAAATGAAGTATATCTAAATACTGATGTAAGGTAACACTAGATGTGTTACTGATAGGGTATGTGGTACCCCAGCAGTGCCTTAGTAAAGAAAATATCCATCAACCAGCTGCCCATTCAATGTTTTGGTCAGGCTTTTGTCCCAAAATAAATATTTTTCCTTTAGTAGCTGAAAGGCAGCATTATATCCACATGTAGTAGACTAAGAACAAATCAGTTTTACAGTACGAAGTGGCAAGGTGAAATACGTGCCACAGCTTCATATAAAGCCTGTGAACAGTGGACGTATTTTTCATGGGAGCAATTATACTCAGATTTGCCTTAAAGAGAGAAAACTATCCTCTTTATATTTTTCCCTCCTGTTCCTGCCACTGGAGTATTTCAGTATCTGCACAGGCCCAGAAAGAGGTAAAAAAATGAGACTGACAACTGATGGATGCTTTCTGTTTACATTACTTAGTCTGGGGAGTTCAGTGTACTGACTGCTCTACACCACTGAAAATGTACTACTCAAGGGATTGTCACAGATATTTGGTTATTCCTGTGGCAATGCCCAGAAAAAGCCAGATGGGACTGAATTTCCAGTTTACATCCTAATGTACATGCTTCCCCAGCTTAGGCTGTGGTCAGATTACTGCTGACTGTTTTGTTAATACGATTTAATAACATCTTCTGATTACTACTGTTCCTGAAAGCACAGTTACCAAATGTGGGTTTCTTACTGGTCTATTGCTTTGCAAATAAAATGCATTTATTTAAATTACCTTGGTAGTGCTCTTATCATCCCTTAGACTTATTCTAATCTACAAATACAACACCAGTCCCATTGATAATATTCTAAAAAACACTTTCTATCAAGAATTACTGACAGATTCGTGGGGGTTCCAGACCAAATTTGAGGTATAAGCTATATCTCCTTGGATGACTTGCATCTCTGCATCTTGCGTCTTAACACAGTGAAGTGTCCCCATGGTCTTAGCTGCTCACCACGGAACGCATTTTTTCAATATTGCCTGCCAGATGGACCCAAGTCATAAAATACAAAGTGTTTCTTATTCTTGCAGAAAGATAATGAAATCTAGAAACATGGTGTTGCTCTGAAAGTGCATTCTTTAAGGACTTTCTCTTTTTTATTTTTATTGAAATAGATGTGAACTATGAAGTTATCTACATTATATGATAGATGCAGTTTGGAGGACCATCTTTTTTAAAGCTATTTTGAGAAGCTGTATAATCTTTTGGACAGAATAAAAAGAATGTTTGTTCTCAATTTATAAACAGAAGAAATACTTAAAGCATTGTACATAATGTATAAAAAAGTTGAAATAGCTAAAAACTATCTTTACTTTTTTCTCTAAAATAAAGTGGGTTTGTGCTACCAAGCAGTACAGTTTAAAAACTATTTCTATTCAGTACCAAGATACATATTGCTCTGCAAAATAGCAGTGAAGTGGAAAAACATGAGGATGTTGCTGTCAGATCAGATATATCTATTTTTACAGATAGGGATAGAATTAATCTGTCCGAATTTAGGTATCCAAAAGTTAGATGTCAAAATCTGAGTCCTCAAAAACATCTTTATTTGCTCAGTAGAAAGATACAGCCATTTCCAGAATAAATTTCATTCCAAGCTGGGGTCAGATGAACAATCTACTGCAGATTCCTCTCCATTGACTGTAAAAGGGGGCATTATCAACTCCTTTAGACTTAAACATCTAATTACTAGATATCTAATAGCTGGCAAATTCCTAATAGATAAAAATGTAATTCTTCCATTAAAAACACATAAACTTTAAATACGGAAGAAAATAACAGAAGACTGTATTACAAGTGTGATTTCTTACATTTATTTTCCTTAATAAAGACCTTGTCTTAACAGTCTAGCAACATAGATCCTTGGATCAAATACAACCACAAGAAGATAGGTATGAAAGATTTTGAGAATTAAGAGCACTGGTGGCTATACCAAAGGGCCCATCTGTTAAAATGCTCTCTCCTCTTTCTATTAGAAGTCATATTGTGCTACACACACTCCAGATAATCAGCTAAGTTGCATTAATATCACACAGCAATGCTGAAAATATTTTCACTTGGACTTAACCTCTAAGGAAATATGAAAACATCTGACATTGACTTCCTTTACACTAAAGAAAATGTTGTGCTATGTTTCAAGTTGTGGAAACTCTTGATGAGCTGTAAATAAGGTTACATAATTATCACTTCATGTGTAGAGTGTTGCTTGAAATGGCAACTAAAAAAGGAGTCTGCAAGGAAGTTTGTAGGGATAGTCTTACCAGGAAGGCATTGGGCTGGGACTTAGAGTCTTTGGTTCAGTTCCAGGGTCTGATGTAGCCTTAACTGTGTGGTCTTTGGCCACATCTGTAGAAATGGAGATGATACTTTCCTGTCTCCATGGGATTTTGTAATAATAAATGGACTAATGTTTGTGAAACATGGAAATACTGCATTGATGGTGATCGTGCAAAGTACTAAATGGAATGTCAGTTTGTTAGAAAATGATTCAGCTCTAATCAAAATAAATATCTAAATGAAGCCTAAGAATTAAAACATTCAAAATGTTTTGTGTATGGTCTATAGACAACATAGAGTTGGAGTTAATTTGCTTTTATATTGTTATCACAGAGTCTATAGCTATTACAATCTTTTGTTATATCTACTATAGAGAAAAACAGCTGCCTTTTTGTTTTGTATAACAATGATATTAACAATCAAGCTCCTTAACTGAGCTAACTATTTTAGCACAGGAATAGAAACCTGGTATTTCTTTAAAGAGGTAAAAACAAAGGACCCTGATGAAAATTAAAATGTTTCTTCACATTATACGTATGTTATACATAAAACTTTGGGGGAATACTTGCTTACGCTTATTGCTACAAAAGGCAGCGAACAGAGACAGTTTTAAGGACTGAACATTTGAGAGAGGTAAATATTTTATGCAAAAGGTGTAGCGCTGAGCCACATTTTTAGCAAAGATACACTCCTAACATAACAATGCTTGCTATGCATTTCAAGTAAAGTTGTTCCTTTCCCATGGCAAGGGCCTGAACAGCACAGAGGGAAATTACCCCATGTTTCTGTTAAAGCAAAAATACCAAACTTCTCACAAAGAAAATACCGGCAATTTTTCTTTTCCAATGAAGCCTATTTCCTACAATTCCGTGTCTTGTGGTTGATTGCAGTTGCTGACTGAAGTTTCCATTGTTGGCTGACGTATTTATAAGGTGTCTCTGGCTGTGTGTAGATGGCATCTGGTCCAGCAGGAAGGAGGGCTTCCAAGATTGGAGACCTGGGTTCCTCATCTGCCTTTATCAGGGCTATGTCCTTTCTTCACTCTGTTATCCACACAAATGAAATCTTGTTACATATCTCAAAGAGATTCTATCATGAATGACCAGGGAATCAGAATTCCAGGGGTATGTGCCAGGGTGCATCAAAGGTCAACTGAAATATATCCTGAAGTGTGAATTCGTGAATAAGGTATTTGTGCATGCCTCAACTTCTCTATCAGACAGGGCAGCTTTAGGCTCCTCCTCCTCTCTCCATTTACTACTTTCACAAAACACGTAAACAAGACCTTTTTTTAAAATTTTTCAACATTTCTTTGTTGAAGCTAGGATTGGATTAAAAGTTTACTGGGGCAACACAATTAAAAGTATTGTACACACACATGTACAACATAACTGCATGAACCTAGTTTCTATATGACACCAGTCTGCAAAGCTGGATGGTGAATGAAAAAAAAACAGAATACGTATCACTGCGATCAAACACTGTCGTGGTTTAACCCCAGCTGGTAACTAAGGCCCACACGGCCGCTCACTCACTCCTCCCTGGTGGGATGGGGGAGAGAATCGGAAGAGTAAAAGTGAGAATAAAAGTGAGAAAACTTGTGGGCTGAGATAAAGACAGTTTAATAAATAAAGCCAAAGTCGCACATGCAAGCAGAGCAAAACAAGGAATTCATTCACTCCTTCCCATCGGCAGGCAGGTGTTCAGCCATCTCCAGGAAAGCAGGGCTCCATCACGCCTAACGGTTACTGGGGAAGACAAACAGCCATTACTCCAAACATCCCTCCCTTCCTTCTTCTTCCCCCAGCTTTATATGCTGAGCATGACATCATATGGTATGGAATACCCCATTGGCCAGCTGAGTTAGCTGTCCTGGCTATGCTCCCTCCCAGCTTCTTGTGCACCCTGGCAGGGCATGGGAAGCTGAAAAGTCCTTCACTATGTAAACACTGCTTAGCAACAACTAAAACATCAGTGTGTTATCGACATTATTCTCATACTAAGTCCAAAATACAGCACTGTACCAGCTACTAGGAAGAAAATTAACTCTATCCCAGCCAAAAACAGGACATAACTCCATCCAGAAAACTGGTCATACAACTGAGCAATGCAAAGAAATGGAGTTCAATGGAACATGCAAATTGAAGTACCTTACTGTATGAGAAAAGTATGGGTATATATTTATCTGTGGCAGAGAAAGTTCCTGCAGGAAGTGTTGAATATAGAGACAGATTTTAATTAAACTTATTTAAACAAATAAACTCAAAATTTCATCATCTGTGAAATGGTTCAGATGAAATCCTTCCTATTGATGGATAAAATTGATTTTAAGCTTTGTAACACAAAGACTACAAAAGAAACACTTAATTATGTTTAAATTACAGATGCTTATGATATTGACTGTAATGGTGGAGCGCACATTGTGGGTATTTACTCGATTTCACCATTTATTACTTAGATGCAGATCTTTCTATTTAAAAGGACAGCTGTGATTTCTAAATCAAATACTCAGATAAACAGGAGTGAATGCTTCTCGGAAAGACAAGTGCTAGAGTAATGCAATTCCATGCAAGATGGACAGAGTGTTTACAAGCAGAGGTTGATGTTGTTGAAGCTATAGCAGTCTTGTATGTTTGCCATAGAGGCCTACCAATGAGACGAGAATTTCCTGCTGGTTCATAATTTCCTAGAAGGAGTATTCCTTCTGCCAATACAGGACTTTTATTTATTTATTTATTTGACAAGAATTCTCAAGAAGATAGAACAACTAAATGATATCAAATAAAATGTGAGCCTTCCTTGCCATTGTACTCCAACTCTAGAAATTATTCATGATAAAATCTTGTAAATGCTTGTGGGCAAAAGAAGATTAGGAGTAAGCTCTCTGAGAAGGTGCACATCTGGAGTTCCACATAGGAATTGTGCTGGTTTGGCTCTAGTCTTGATATTTAACTCTCTCTGGTAAATGAAGTTAGGTTTTATTACTATCAAAGGGAGATTTTGACAGGAGCATTTGAGCCTAAAACCAGGATTTGGTCCATATAATTTAAAGCAGAATATAAAGTAGAAGAATAACATAAGACTTTGAAAGTGAGACGTGAAAAGTGTTCTTCATTCTCCTAATCTAACAAACATTGCCAAATTCTAATTAATTTTAGTGGAAAGCGAGGCAGTGAAATGCCTAACGCATTAAACATTGTGCTAAAGTGCTTTAACACTGATTTCAATGTTAATGTTGCTCTTTCTGCTTAGGGGAACAAGAGTTAAAGTCTATGGCAGGAAAGCTATTTTATTTCTCCTCAGAAGACCATTAAAGTCCTTTCCCCACAAATGAAGAAAGTGAAAATGGAAAAAAAAATTTGTCAATCCCCTTGAAAATAAGGAAAATATTCCTTTATCTGGACTGGGCAATACATTGTAACAGCCCAGTTCTCACCACATTTTTGTGGAGTTAAGCCTGAGAAAAAGACAGGAAATGTGTTTGTATAGGTCATGATGGATTCATTTCTCTCAAAGGGCAGTACAAAAGCTGAGTTAGGGAAAGCATGGTAAATTGAAATTTTGATAGAAGGCCCCCAGATGATACTGTTTGTTGCCAAGTGTAGGAAGAATGTGCCAAGGCCATATTTTAGAGGAAGCTTCTCCACCTAGAATTATAATCTGTGACTATCCAGCTTCTTTTGCATTGTTTTTTTAATGAATTCACACAACCTGTGTGGTACTAAGACCAAATATAGTTAAGCCTCAATAAATTCCAATGCAGTTCATGGTATATGATTTTTTTGGCCTTGTTAATGGCTCCCCCAACAAAAACTATAAATGTTTCTAGCTTTTTTAACAGTTCTGTCAGTGATACTCATGTCTGCAAATGAATTCCTCTTACCCTTTCTATAATACTCCCCTCAATATATTTGTTTAGACTCATCTATTGATAGTGAGTGGAAACCGTGTGGAAGCTTTTTTAAAGACTAATCTTAGAAAGAGGTGATATTTTGGATCAAATCTGCAATCACAAATATGTACATTAAAGTTCTATATGTACCCCACCATAAACACTGCCACACTGCATCACTTTTGCAGTCAAATCAAATATTATCACCACCTAGAAATCCATAGTTCTTATTAGAAAGAACCGTAAGCTGTACCTCAATACAGAATCTGAACCATACATAAAGTTTTCATTTAGGTTACAAGAATCTAGGATTAGACTCAGTGCAGGCCTGTACAGATGTTATCTAAATTAGAAAACAAACTCGTTACTTCTTTGCTTTGTTTCAGAATCTAGGGAGAGATCAACCTGTCAGATTATGATGTTCAGATTTAGGTGTCTACATGTAAACCAGGTGCCTAAATCAATGGAGATCCACAGTTTGATGCAGTAGCCTCAGTTTAGGCATCTAGTTCCATTTGAGATATCTTAAGGTAATCTCTTAGACCTTAGGCTGATCTAAGGTAACCTCCAGTCCTCACCTCAGAAAGGCTCAGATTCCCCCATAAGTCCTTGTCAAACCTGGCAGTCTTATGTGGATGTCTTGAAAATCCACAGACATCTCAGATATCACTATATTTAGGCAACAGCCATTGACATAGAACAGCAATATGACATCTGGGCAACCTGTCGACAACTAAGCTTAGGGTCTGAATCAGCAGTGTTTCCACTCAAATGCCTTGCATGTAGCATATGCTGAGAACGCCTAATGAAGATTGGCAGGATCAGGTTCCACAAAAAGTTGCAGTTCCTGCTTTTTTTCCCTAGGTGATGTGGCCAGGTGATGTGATGTTGCTCCTCTTTTATATAGTACCCTAGTCGTCAGAGTAATAGGAAAGAGAAAAGGAGAGCTTCCTGCTTCAGCACTGTCTTCAGTATGTAGAAACTTGTGTCTCCTACTTCCTACCAGTATGCCCTGATATCTCCAATTGATCCATCCTCTTTAAGATATAACACAGAACAAAGCATTGACTTGGCCAAAGAGATTCAATATTGCAGTTAAGGAGCTCATCTGGCACTTATTCCAGATATAGCAATTTATATTCCTAATAATGAATGGGTAAAACACCCTTTCTACCTTTTCTTTTGAAAGAAAATGCCCACAGCTGCAGGAAACTGTGTGTTACTGATGCATATTAGGTATTCTTAAGAGAGAGAGACAGAATAACATGTGATATTCATTGACCAAATTTACAGTGCAGGTATCCACATCAAAGTCAGCTACCTGAAGTTCTCTTTGCAGTCAATAGGAAGAAATAGGTTGTCTAAGGCATAATTAATCTCCTAATAAAATAGATATTTATGAATAGATGATGATAGATAAGTCATCCCCACAATGAGATCCAGTCCATGTAATTTCAGAAATCTGTTAGTGTCATGGTTTAACCTGGCAGGCAG